>NC_056746.1:920181722-920216722 GCF_019279795.1 Protopterus annectens | reverse complement strand
AGGTGATCCAACAAAGCATTAGTTTAAGGGTGTGCACACATAATACAGTACCGTATTTTCCCATAAATAAGACCGGGCCTTATACTTTTCCCCCGCCGAAATATGCTCTAGGGCTTATTATCAGGGGATGCCTTATTTACCCCCTGTACAAAAATCTACATTTATTCATTTATTCATGTACAAAAATCAACATTTATTCACGTACACAAATCGACATTTATTTGGTACTTTTCCATTTTTGGGCAACAGTTCTAGGTAACATGTTAACAGTCCTGTGAGAATTGTACATAAACAGTACAACAAACATTTCAACTTCAGAATATCTACACCTTGGCTTTCACGGTGCAATATTTCATGCTTAACAGAAAGTGCAGAAAAATCTCAATACATGTGTAGTGGAGGAGGGGTATAAAACAGGTGAATACCTGCCACTTTTTGAGTGGTGATGCGTTCTTTATTCCTTACCCAAACCATAAGAGAAGAATGATGGAAAGTCATAAAAATGAAGTCTGGGAACTAGTGGTCTTACTTTGTAATTACCACTTGATAATGAAATGTTAACTTAATACAATAAAGTAAAAAAACTGACAAGAGCTTGCTGGCAGCTGATAGCAGAAGCAATCCATTTGTTGGCCCGATAACGGAAAAGTTATTCAAATACAGTCATGTCATCTTCTTCTGGAACATTGTCATAAGTCTCCAATCCCCGAATTCCAGCCTGAATTTCTTGTGCCTCCATTTCCTGTAGAACCATTGGCCCCAATCTGTCATGCCTAGCAATACAGCTCTCCTTAAATGAGCACTTCTTGTCCATGTAGCCTGCTCATAGTGCATTGGCAACACAGCTGTCAGTGATTTTATCCCATGAATTCTTCACCCAAGTCATGACCTCTTGCAGGCTAGGCTTCACAAAGTTTCCATGCTGATTTCTCTTGATTATATTTTCAGTGCTGTCATTGAGTTCCATGTGCAAATGGTCCTTTAATGGCTTGGTTATTGCAATATCAAGAGTCTGGAGATAGGAAGTCATTCCTGCAAGAATCATTATTTGATCTATTCTTCTCTGTGCAAGGAAGTTCTTCATGTCTTTAGCGTGGTGAGTGCTGGCTGAATCCCAGACTAGCAGACCTCTTTCGCCACCTCACAAAACAAGTGGCAGCATTACATCGACCCACTTCATTATAACTGCTCGTGTGCACCAGGCTTTTTTGGTTTCAAGAATGTAAATGCCTGAAACACATTAAGCCTTATCTTTCTTGCCTTACTAATGATTAGAGGTGGCATTTTCTTTCCATCTAGACGAATTGCCAAAATACAGGTAAAATGTGCATTTTCGTAACCAGTGGAGGGAATGTAGATTGACGAGGCATCCCTCTGATCAATTGTTGTTTGAGATCCTTGGCCCATAAACACTGCAGTTTCATCCATAGCAATCATGTTGGAGAGTTGGTATTTAGAAAAGTCGATGCCATCAACAAAGGACTTGAATGCAAATGCACGTTTAATAACTTCAGTATCTTCCAGCTTGAACAGTCTTGTCAATCTTCTTAGAGACAGTTCATATCGCTGAATGAAGCCATCCAGTCAATGTTGTGATGCTTTCAATTCTTCTGGGGATAGTCTAACTGTGGTGCCATTGCAAGGGCAAATGCTTGAATATCAGCCTACGCACAACCAAAGCCCTTGCTCTCCTGTTAGCAATCCATTCACAGATGATGTCTTCCAGCTCAGGAAATAATGGTTGCCAACCTGATCCACACTTGCACTTCTTAGCATTTCCCTCATCTACCTGTTGACTGAGGTTATCGTACTCTGCTCACCATCTTCGGACCATTGGAAGAGCCAACTTCTTCTCTTTGCAGAAAGCCATCAGATTATTTCCCCAGGAGTCCTCCATTATTCTTATCTTGTACTTGATGGGATAGCTCTTTCTTTTTCCACTCATCTTGTCTGGCGGGGGTTAATTGAAGACTTATGAGACAGGAGTGGCAACAAAAATGGTGACAGTTAAGAAGACACAACCACACCCATTCGTTATCAAGTGCTCACATTTTACGTGCATTGTCTGTACTTTGACCAAAGTACACTTGCCAGTGTTTATGGGCCAAGGATCTCAAACATCAAGTGTTGGTGAGGATTAGGGTTACAGTAAGAATTGTGGAGGACTCTCGGGGAAAGAATCTTATGACTTTCTGCAAAAAGAAGTTAGGTGTCCGAATGGTCTGAAAATGGTGAGCAGAATACAATAACCTCAGTCAACAGGTATCAATAATATTATTATTTTATAATTCAACATGTCTGTCATGTGTTGTTAACAATCTTAACTGGGGCTTATTTTTGGGGTAGGGCTTATATCATGACCACCCTGGAAAACCATGCTAGGCCTTATTCTCTGGTTAGGTGTTATATACGGAGAAAAATGTATTAGTTTAAGGGTGTGCACACTTATGCAACCAACATATTGTACATTTTTTTATTTTTTATATTTTTTCCCCTAACAGATTTGTTTGTTTTTCAATTTAATTGTACAGGTTATAGGTCATATTAAAGGTGGAAAAAGTTTGAAATGATTTATTGTGGTCTCATTTTTATATCACAAAAACCTGGCATTTTAACAGGGGTGTGTAAACTTTTTATATCCACTGTATATATATATATATATATATATATATATATATATATATATATATATATATATACGTAGGAGTATGAGTTTATGATTAAACTTCAAAAGTAAAAATGATCAGGAGCTGATACACACAAAACTTGATTTTTAATCTGTTGAAATTACCAAAACAAAAAAGTCAATTAATTTATCAAACCTATGTTGCATACTTGTTGCATTCAATTTTTTAGCCTTCTTATGCTAAGATTGTCTGAAAGTAGTCCCGTTGGATCAACATTGATCCCTGGGTAACTAACCTAAATAAATAAATAAACACACATCAAGCATTATTTCATAGGTTTGCATGCTATATTGCTCTGGTCAGTTGGAATCAGCAAACTTCCAAGATTCAGACAAACATTTCCCAGGCTACCTTTACTAGGTCCATTAAGTATTATTCATTCAGAAGGGTCTGATTAAACCTACTCAGTGGCTTTCCCCTTATTATTACACTTTCCTCTTTATCTTAATTATTTAAATATTTATCAGCACAAAAACTTCCAGGGTTCATACACTAAATGTAGGAGCTCAGCGTAAAAGCAAGTCCAAAGAAAAAATCCAGAATAGAATTGAGATACAATCCAGGTAATTTATTAGGTTAGCGCATTCATGGACATCACATCCACTTCATCAGACCTTACAATGAATTCTAACTTCATAGTATGCTCTTATATAAAGCATTCTGAATATTCCTAATTGAATAAATGTTCCACCCATTCTTCTTAAAGGTGTCATAACAAATAAATATATATAAAGACAATTAGTCTCTACATATAGCTATGAAGTACATGTAAAAAATAAATGCATTCAATTATATGAAAATTATACAAAGTCAATTACTATAACAGATATAATAAAGTCAATTTACTGCTAAAAATTTTTTTCTCACATAAAACTAATCATGTAAAATTAATGCAAATTTATCATAAAAATTGAACGCCACATATATATATATATATATATTTCAGTTAATGACATGATACATCCATATATTCATTACTTTATCTATCATTATTGCTGTAATAAGATATATTATAAAAAATAATAAATAATAAAGAATGGACAATGAATGCTGACTACCATATACATCAATTAAATTGTGACATATTATCTATATGTAACCACTTTACTTATGTATACCCCTATTTTTTAGAATGGGTTTAAGGTCATTAAGACCACTACCCCAGTCTGCCTGTAACCGTATTATCCATCGTACTTCTGATGTTTCAGTTCTATTCACATGGTTACCCCCTCTCTCATTCTCATTAACTTTTTCCACTGCCATAAACTTAAATGTATGTGTTTCACCTCTCTTGACTCTATGTTTGGCTAAGGCATTATTTGTGTCTCTATTTTTGATACATAAAGGGTGCTCCCTTATTCTAAATCTGAACTCTCTATTGGTCTTCCCAATGTAGTAACTTGAGCATCATCATCATCATCTTCTTTCAGCTGTTCCCGTTAGGGGTCGCCACAGCGGATCATCTGTTTCCATTTCTTCCTGTCCTCTGCATCATGTTCTTTCACACCAGCCGCCTGCATGTCCTCTCTCACCACATACATAAACCTTATCTTAGGCCCTTCTCTTTTCCTCTTACCTGGCAGCTCCATCCTTAGCATCCTTTTCCCAATATACCCAGCATGCTTCCTCAGCACATGTCCAAACCAACGCAATCTTGCCTCTCTTGCTTTGTCTCCAAACTGTCCAATCTGAGCTGACCCTCTAATATACTGATTCCTAATCATGTCCATCCTAGTCACACCCAGTGCAAATCTTAACATCTTTAACTCTGCCATATCCAGATCTGACTTCTGCCTTTTTGTCAATGCCACAGTCTCCAACCCATATATTATAGTTGGTCTCACTACCCTCTTGTAGACCTTCCCTTTCACTCTTACTGGTACCCGTCTGTCACAAATCACTCCTGACACTCTTCTCCACCCATTCCACCCTGCCTGTACTCTCTTCTTCACCTCTCTTCCACACTCACCATTACTCTGAACTGTTGATCCCAAGTACTTAAACTCATCCACCTTCACCACCTCTACTCTCTGCATCCTCACCATTCCTCTACCCTCCCTCTCATGTACACACATATATTCTGTTTTAGCCCTGCTGACCTTCATTCCTCTCCTCTCTAAAGCATATCTCCACCTCTCAAGGGTCTCCTCAACCTGGTCCCTACTCTTACTACATATAACAATGTCATCTGCAAACATCATAGTCCACGGGGCCTCCTGTCTGATCTCATCTGTCAATCTGTCCATCACCACTGCAAATAAGAAAGGGCTCAGAGCTGATCCTTGATGTAATCCCACCTCCACCTTAAGCGTATCTGTCACTCCCACTGCAGTCCTCACCAATGTCACACTACCCTCGTACATATCCTGTACCACTCTTAAATACTTCTCTGCCACTCCCGACTTCCTCATAAAATACCACAACTCCTCTCTAGGCACCCTGTCAAATGCTTTCTCTAAGTCCACAAAGACACAATGCAGCTCCTTCTGACCTTCTCTGTATTTCTCCAACAACATTCTCAAACATTGCATCCGTAGTGCTCATTCCTTGCATGAAACCATACTGTTGATCACTAATCATCACCTCCCTTCTTAACCTAGCTTCCACTACTCTTTCCCATAATGTAGTAACTTGAGCAAACTTCACAAATCAGCCTTTTGAACAGAGGTTTGTCATTCATTCCTTCTAAAATGTCAGAACTTACAGATAGCATTATAGACATTAAAAACTTTTTCCAGAAATGTACAATTAAAACTAATGTTTGGTGATTATCGTAAATACGATAAAAATTATTTGAAAAGACCTAGTACATTTATACTTTTGCAACATCCCATGATAGACGTCTTTATGAACTTATGTGAAAATGATTTACATGTTAAATTAAACAATGAAAAGTCAGAATTTAAAGCAAATAATTTAACTAAAGGTGAACGTGAAGCATTTAAACTATTGCAAAGTGGTGTGAGCATTATAATTAAAGGAGCAAATAAAGGAGGCCCGACTGTAATAATGGATACGCATTTTTATGATAGCAAAATGAAATCTATGCTATTGGACAGGAATGTATATGCTATTATTGACATGCATAGAGTGGATACAATGAAATATAAAGTTACTGAGTTGCTATATGCTTGTTTAATGGATAGGTGGATAAGTTATGATTTATATAATTATTTTGCAACACCTCTTCCAATAATACCAATCATACAAGGGATTCCTAAGATACATAAGGATCCAGTAAATCCCCCTTTGAGACCAATAGTCTTGGGTAGGGGTTGGCTTGCCGAACCAATATACACGTATGTGGAGAAGCAACTTAGACAACTGATTAATAATAACACCACTATTTTGAGTGATGCAAAGCAATTTTTAGTTGATTTATTTCAACATCTTAAAGTGAATAAGTACATGAAAGGCCAAAAAAATGTTCTAGTAACCATGGATGTGAATTCCTTATTTACTTGAATACCAAATACTTTAGGCATAGAGATGTTAAGGGAATATTTCGTGAAAGAAACAACTTATGCAGGGACTCATATATAGTTAATATGTTTATTAATGGAGGTGATCTTAAATAATAACATGATGTTATATGACCATGAGTTATACCATCAGTTGGTGGGGGTGGTCATGGGCACCCCCAGTGCAAACAGCTATGCAAATATAGTCATGGCTATTTGGGAACAAAGGTATATATTATGTAATGAATGTCCACAAGTCAAGTTTTATAAATGTTATGTAGACGATTTTTCTTTTCTTTGGGATGGTACTGAGCAGGAATTATTCAAATGTCATGATGCATTAAATAAGAGTACACAGTTTTTAAAATTTGATCTAAAGTTTTCCACCACTACCATGGATTGTCTTGATGTTAGGGTACAGATAAACTCAAATGGTGAATGGACGACACGGATATACAGAAAAAATTGTTATAGGAATACCTATGTACATCGTGGAAGTATGCACCCACATCATGTCTTTAAAAATGTAATAAAGGGGCAAGCCCTTAGGGCATCTAGATTAACAGTAGAGCAAAGTACATTTCATGAAGAACTTAATGAGCTTAGTGACAGATTTAAGAAAAGAGGTTATAAGAATAAAGACATAGAGGGAGCAGTTAATGAAACTGTATAATTAAGAGAGACAAAAGGAAAACCATATTTCTCACAAAGAGTTGCAGGACTCAATGAGTCTGCTAATACTATGAGAAATAAATTAACATTGTCTACTACCTATACTAGTATTGTTAAAGTAGTGCAAGATGTAGTTAAGAGGTATTGGCCCATATTAACGTAAGAACCCCAAATACGAGAAATTGTGGGAGAAGAACCTAGTTTTTCTTTTTAATAATCAGAAAAGCCTAAAAAGACTTTTATGCTATAGTCCAAAAAAGATGGATAGCTCAGGGGAACATTATTGCACCATAGCATGCACTAAATGTAATCAATGTGCATGGATAGATACATCAAGCAGATTTAAACATCCAGATACAGGCAAAGAGTATAGTTTTAAGGTAAGGGCGAACTGCCACACATCCCATATTATATATTTAGCCATTTGTGAAGTTTGCTCAAGTTACTACATTGGGAAGACCAGTAGAGAGTTAAGATTTAGAATAAGGGAGCACCTTTTATGTATCAAAAATAGACACAAATAATGCCTTAGCCAAACATGTAGTCAAGAGAGGTGAAACACATACATTTAAGTTTATGGCAGTGGAAAAAGTTAATGAGAATGAGAGAGGGGGTGACCATGTGAATAGAACTGAAACATCAGAAGTACGATGGATAATACTGTTACAAGCAGACCAGGGTAGTGGTCTTAATGACAGAGTACCCCTTAAACCCATTCTAAAAAATAGGGTATACATAAGTAAAGTAGTTACATGTAGATAATATGTCACAATTTAATTGATGTATATGGTAGTCAGCATTCATTCTCCATTTTTTATTTATTATTTTTTATAATATATCTTATTACAGCAATAATGATAAAGTAATGAATATATGGATGTATCATGTCATTAACTGAAATATATATATGTGACGTTCAATTTTTATGATAAATTTTGATTGATTTTACATGATTAGTTTTATGTGATAAGACATTTTTAGCAGTAAATTGACTTTATTATATGTGTTATAGTAATTAACTTTGCATAATTTTCATATAATTGAATGCATTTATTTTTTAGATGTACTTCATAGCTATATGTAGAGACTAATTGTCTTTATATATATTTATTTGTTATGACACCTTTATGAAGAATGGGTGGAACATTTATTCAATTAGGAATGTTCAGAATGCCTTATATAAAAGCATACTATGAAGTTAGAATTCATTGTAAGGTCTGATGAAGTGGATGTGATGTCCATGAATGCGCTAACCTAATAAATTACCTGGATTGTATCTGAATTCTATTCTGGATTTGTTCTTTGGACTTGCTTTTATGCTGAGCTCCTACATTTAGTGTATGAACCCTGGAAGTTTTTGTGCTGATAACTGTTTTTCTTCTTCTTTCTGTGGTCTTTTAATCCAAGCTGCATTCATTTATTTTGTGTGTGGAATATTTGAATATTTATTTTTACATTATTAAAGTTGTTTCTAGATCTGACATTTTAGTTACATTGCTATTATGTTGCTTGTAATTGTAAAACGCCTAGTGATATTCAAGAATACATTGCATTGTATACCTTTCATTAAACATGCATCATTATAGGAGGTGTGTCAGCATAGCTTTTTGAAATTCCTGTTTTCTGGCCCTGTTGTCTGAATAGTAATTGCATCACTAAATGAGAAATAACTGAGCTAGCATTATTCATGCTAGCGTAAATCTGCTTTTAAGATGTTCTGTTGTTCCCATCACAATTCCCAGATTTCTGCCTGCTTGCAGTAGATTGATAATCCAGACAACAGACACTAAAATAGGTGTTAGGTCTTACTTTGTTCTTGCACCTACATTTGAACTCACAGTAGCTAAATGACCTCAAATGATTTTACATTTGGAAAAAAATAGAAATATACATAAAAAAGTCTGGTGTTTGTTATTTTAGTATTCATTATGCAACCGAACTTCAGAACTTTTTCTAGCTTTCCAGTAGTTATGCCCTTTACATTCTGCCCATGTTTCGCTCTCTCTCTCTCTCTTTCTCTATCTATTTATTTTAATTTGAAAATCAAGTAAGTAGATTGGTAACCAGACGCGCTTCAGCAGTGATCCAGGTCAGAGACGCAAAGAAAAAACAGTGAGTGAAAAACTGTATACGAAAGAACATACTACCAATTTACAATCCAAGGATATGATACATCCAAAAATGCATTAGATGTTTACAAACTGCAGAAACAGTAGCTATAAACAATCACTCTGTACAAGAAAACTGTACTATTTACAACAGTATATCTGGTACTTACTACCACGTTTGACTCTGAGAAGCTGCCTGGAGCATTCGGGATTCACACTCCTATATAGCTTTAACAAAGTATGAGTAGTACAACAGAAGGCATAGTAGTAAGGTGGTAAGACAGAGAATAAGAGATGTGGCAAACACTATTTGCTTTGTATCAATTATCCAGAAACCAAGTGCAAGTAGAGTGTTCTCTCATGTCTGCAGTGAAGTTGTTCCAAATAGACAGATCAAGGTTAGAAAAGGATTTTTTACTCACACCACTTTTAAATCTTGACCTGATAAGAAGGAAGGTGTCCTCTAGGTTATCAATGAGGGTGTAGCAACTTGGCCTTATTGATAGTTTAGACTATTGAGGTAGAAAATGGCTTTGTTTAGGTATTAACTAATGAGTTCAATAGGTGTTTAGCTCTGAGGCTGACAGGCAACCAGCTGAAACCTGATACTAGGTTGCAGTGATGCTTATGAGAGTCTGCAAGGAGAACAAACCAGCATATTTTATTTTGCCTGTTTTTAATTAATTTGGGTTACTGGCAGAGAGAAAGGTAAGAAGATGAAAACCATATTCAAGTTTGGAGATGAGTATATTCCTTGCTTGATAGTGACAAACTACTGTAGAAGGCAGATGAGTGAACATATAGCAATGTTTTATTTAGTAAAGAATTTTGCTGACTACCCTTTGTGCTGAGATAGGGTTAGAGAGAGGGGTAAGAGTTAGTCTGAAATACATTGGCTCTAAAACTTTTGGTATGTGCCTTGTAGTCTTTGACTTGAGCCAAAGATCATTATGCTGGACTTCCTTGGATTGACTGTTGGAATCGGTCTAAGTGCTAATTAAAGTGAAGCTTTGTTGCAGGCCAGTGGTATTATTACTGGTTTCAAGTACAAATAGATCATCTGTATTAATGATGTTTTTAAGACTAGCAAGATTGTATGTGAGGTCATTTATGAAAAGTGAGAATAGAAAGAGGTACAGAACTGAAACTCATGGCATCTTGTAAGTAGTGTACCTGGCTCAGGTAACACAGAGTTGGAATATACTGTACCTGGACGGTTTTGTTTTCCAGGTAGTTTTTGAATACCAAAATGTTTGTCCTGAAATTCAGTTTAGCTAATTTAAGTAGTAATAGAGGATGATTTCTTGTTTCAAATGCCCTTGTAAGGTGAATGAAGAGATCACAAGTCAAGAGGCTATTATTCATATTGCTAAGAATGGTATTTTTTGCAGAACTGGAAGCAGGCAGACCCACTGCATGAGTTGCAGAATCTATGTTGGCTACTGCATAAGAAGCTGGATTGATGTATGTGTTTAAAGTGCTGCTTGTATGCAAGTTTTTTTGCATATTTTTATGATAGAACAAATGTTGGCTATGGGTATGTCTAGTCTTTGCATCCTTTAGGCTTGGGCTTCTTGGGAAATGAAATTATTATGGCATGTACGAAAGTAAGTAGGGGGAAGATACAACATGTTAAGGAATGATTTTGTGCGTGTGTGTGTGTGTGTGTGTGTGTGTGTGTGTGTGTGTGTGTGTGTGTGTGTGTGTGTGTGTGTGTGTGTGTGTGTGTGTGTGTATATATATATATATATATTTATTTATTTATATATATATATATATATATATATATATATATATATATATATATATGTCAACGGGCTAGCGATTGAGCAATTGAAAATGCAGACATTTTTAGAAAGTAGGGATAAGTTTGATGAAATATACTCTTGCGCTTGTGTTAAAGTTGTTTATGTTTTTTCTGACTTCCTTAACTCTAATTTGATTGAAGTGGAATATAGTGGATACAGTAGCCAGTGTATAGAGTTGAGACTCTAACAATTCATTTGGTGTAGTCATTGCAGATTGTTGCTGTTTTTTTTTAAGGAGCTCTTGGATGGTAGAGAGCAGAAATTGTTTGTGTTTGCAAAATTACATCTGATGTGGAGGTTGAATTTGTGGACTGGTATAGGTTACCAGTGATGTCACCTGTAAGTTTTTTGATTTCTTTCCCAAACAGTTTGGGGGAAGAAGAAAGGGTCATTTATTTTTTCTCTTAGGTAAGTGGATTTTGCTGTATTAGTGCTGACACTTGCCTTTTTCTTAGTTGCGCTTTGTACTGGAAAGTAAAAGATCTAATGCTGAGTAATATCCTGTTTGCTTATTTGGCCTAGTTCATCGCTGAATTATTTATTCGAGTCTAAAGTACATGACATTATATTGAGTGTTTTGTTATTTTGCCCTAGTTCATTGCTGAATTATTTATTGTGATGTTATAAGGTAGTGCATTTGTGCCAGTGAGAAATACTGCGGTGGTGGTGCTGCAGTAGTGTACTCGCATCACAGTTAGTCGTTCCCCGTTCGATTCTCAGTTAGAGTATCTTCTGTGTGGTGACATGCATGAATGGGCATTCCTTCGTTGAAGGTTGTGCGTTAGGCCCGGCAAGCCAGCACGTACAACTCTACTGCCAATCATTAGCAGGCCGGAGTTCCACTGTGGTGACCCCTAACCGGGAAAAGCCGAAGACACAAACATTTGTGCCAGTGAGAGTAGGGCAGTACATGTGTACATATGCCAGCATAGCTAGCTGGAGTTTTGGAATTTAATGTTATTTCACTATCACACTGATTTGTACAGATGTTTGAGTTAAAAATATATTTGCAAAGTTACCTGTGTTAAAAATGCACCAACAGTAGGTTCTGCTGGACAGAAAGAATGTATGCATGTATATAGGTTGTTTTGTTGTTATTGATAAAATGTGTATATTTATCAGAGAACCCTGGATGGGTGGAAAGTTTGAAGCTGTGTTATAGGTTTTAGATGCTGCTTCAGATCTTAGCAAAGTTATGTATGTGTATTGTACCAGAGTCAGGTGACCAGGTGTGATGTCATCCTCTAACCAGCAAGTGGTTTTTTTGGAACCTTCGTAGCACCAATTTAAAATCTGACAGAAAAAATTTCTGACAGGATATATATGTGACACATCCACACAGACAAAGACATAATCTGGCTTTTGATGTGGGAAGACACTCAGCATCCATCAGCTTGCCTTACTTTAGTAATTACTCAGGGAACATTGATTCTTTAGTCAGGGACATTTAGTGAGAATAGTTTTGTTTTCTGCATCTGTGAGAAACTATCCAACTGTATTATTTTTTTATATCTCTGTGGTTGAAACTCTGTTATTAATTGTATTGAGTATTCTTCTGTTTTCTGTTTTCTTATTTATCATTGAATATTTTAATACCATTCATTGTGGCTGGTCCTTTAGAACAAGCTTTCAACATCTTGAGAGTATGTATGCTTGTTTTATTGACACTGTGGTCGCTCCTGAAAGCCTTGCTGCTTACCTCAGTGTCTGGCCAGAAAGTGGCACAGTTAGTAAATTTGTTCCAGCTTTTCCCAAGTATGTATGTGTGTGTGCAAAACTCAAATATCCAAGTGTATGTATCAGCTACTAGGAACAGGGGCACAGAGCTCCAAAGTGATCAGTGTGGAGTTTTGTGTGGGTCTGGAGACAGTAAGAGAGCATGCTCCCTGTTTGTTCTTAAGGGAAATTGTGCTTGGTGCAGGGAGCTGCATCTGGAAATACTGTGTGAATCCATCTTTGCACTTAGTGACTGTCCCTTACTGGAGTCAGTGGTGAGGAATGAGTCTCCTTGACTACTTGGTTGGAGTAGGGACCTTAAAGGACCGGACAGAAAATATCACTTAGGTTGTTAGGGAGAGCTTGCATGTGCAGGTACCCATGCTTTGTACTGGAACGTGAGAGGTTTAATGCTGAGCAATCTCCCGTTTGCTTATTTGGCCTAGTTCATTGCTGAATTATTTATTCCAATATAAAGTACAGGAACATTATATTGAGTGTTTTGGTTGGGGGCCTGAGGCATTAATACTCATGTCACCTAGCTTTATTGTGTTGTTTTTAATTCCACTAGAAAATATTTTGAGTAAGAATTGTATTTTGAGTAAGAATTGAACAAAAGAGCAATGCTTATGTTTAAGTGAATGAGATTGCCTTGGAAAATTCTACTGCAATCTGTTTAGGATTTCTGTCTTTGAGATAGGATCTATTCAAGGTGTGTGGTTTTACTGATTATCGTTGACTATCCTCCATCTTGTCTAGGTCCTGGTCTATCATATATTAGTGAGTAGTTCTACTAAATTTTCTGGGAGAGACAAAATTTGCTTCCTAAGTCTTTCTAAAATTGATATCACAATACCTTTAAATTTTTATTATTTGCTTATACTCAACACAAGGTCCAAGGAATTTATTTCTGATATTAGAGTCATGCAAGACCTTTTGTCTCTGAGTGGAGTCTGGATGCATACACTTTTGAGGATTTAAGTTTCCCACAAGGGATAATTGGTTAGATTTTACATCTGAAGTAAATAAAGCGTGTTTGTAAGAAAAAAATGATACACTAAAGGCTCCTGAAACTCTTAAAAAATATAACTAGCCAACATATAGAAAGATATATATATATATATATATATATATATATATATATATATATATATATATATATATATATATGGGTCTACTTCAAAAGAACGAAATCCCACTTACCCAAGTCACTAAGTGTTGAGACAACTTTACCAAAACCACAAATAAATGACTGCTCGGATCACAGACTAGAAACTCAAGGCAAGTAACTATGTGTCTGGCACCACAAAAACAGCAAACCAAAGCATATTAAACCCACCCATGTGGGGGGGTTTGTGCCCTCCACTCTCCCCTAACTATATATACCAACTCTGGGATCACACTACAGTGGGGAAAGGGACAAAGTTCAGTATGGTGGCCAACTGGTTCCTTTCCCATGGTAACTTTCTGGTCTTCTGAGTGTTCATTTATTTGTGATTTCAGCAAAATTGTCTTGACATTTAATGATTCAGTTACATGGGATTTCATTCTTCTGAAGTAGACCCTATATATATATATATATATATATATATATATATATATATATATATACACACACACACACACACACACACACACACACACACACACACACACACACACACACACACACACACACACACAGACAGACAGACAGATAGATAGATAGATAGATAGATAGATAGATAGATAGATAGATAGATAGATTAGATAGATAACAGATAGATAGGTAGATATAGATATACACTCGTGTATATGTGTCTGTGTGTGTGTGTGTGTGTGTGTGTGTGTGTGTGTGTGTGTGTATAAGAAGGTTTATTTATTTATTTATTTGTAATTTGATAATTGGATAAGTGGGCTGGTCAATTTCAGCCAAGGATTTAGGCCAACAACATCACTAAATTTATGTCCATCCAGCCATCCATTTTTTTCTAAAGTGCATGCCTTGGTATGGGTCATCATACTTGATTTATATATTGAGGATGAAGAATAAGAACATGTTGTTAAAAGATGCAAGCATCTTAATGGTCACTAAATTATCTGCTTGATTTATGACTCTCTCTCTTTCTGTATAAATAAATAAATAAATAAAAAAATATATATATATATATATATGTGTGTGTGTGTGTGTGTGTGTGTGTGTGTGTGTGTGTGTGTGTGTGTATATATATATATATATATATATATATATATATATATATATATATATATATATGTGTATATATATATGGAGTTTATATACTCACATTTGTTTCAGTGTATCTATTTTCATTTGTACCTTTGTCCATGCCTGAAAAAAGATAATTGGGGCCAGCTTATTTACCAGATTATCAAGAAATAAACAAACTGAAATGAAAAAAAAAACTTGTTTAAGAAACATGAAACAGCTACTAGCTTTCAATAGTTTTTAATGAAGAAAAACATGCAGCTTTTGTACCAAGTAAATGGAGAACAACTGCAGCCATTCCTCTGCATAAGGGAAGACATTCCATAGACCCATAAGTCTGACTAGTCTTGTATGCAAAGCCATGGAAAGACTTATCTTGGAATTAATCAATCAGGACATAGGGAACTTCCAAACTCTGTACCTGTGTCAGTTTGGCTTCATCAAGGGCAGATCACATTTAATTAACCTGGTAGATGTTTTTGAAATGGTCACCAAAGCAATGGATGAAGACAAAATGGTACACACAACATACCTATACCTGGTCAAAGTTTTTGACACAACTCCCCTCTCATGCATAACAGAAAAGCTAAATAAACTGGGAATTAACCACTATGTTACCCACTGGATTGCCAACTGGCTCACAGACAGGATGCTGATAATGAAAACAGGGCAAGTTGCCTCCACAAAGAGACCAGTGAACAATGGAGTCTCACAAATAAATAATTC
This sequence comes from Protopterus annectens, assembly GCF_019279795.1. Lineage (NCBI taxonomy): Eukaryota > Metazoa > Chordata > Ceratodontiformes > Protopteridae > Protopterus > Protopterus annectens. The sequence continues at coordinate 920,201,338 of NC_056746.1, read as the reverse complement.
ATGTCAAAATCATAGTCTGAAACTAAATGCCAAAAAATGCATTATTGTATCCTTTGAGAAGTCATCTTTCTCAAGGAACTACCATATTGGCAATGCACTCCTAAGAGTTGACCCAGTTGTGCAGGATTTGGGAACTTATGTGGACAGTGGCCTAACTTTTGACCAACATGTGTCTATTGTTGTAAGAAAGTCCTTCAATATTGCACAGCTTATAAACAAAGGGATTATGTGTAGATCTATGGATGTCATTTCCCCCCTTTACTCAGCTCTCATTAGAGCAATCACTGAATATAATGCACCCTTTAGCATATATCTGTCCAGACAAATGCAACAACTGTAATGCCCACAGAGATACCTTAATAAAAGGACAGGAGGCCTAAACAACATGTCCTTCATGAGCATATTCAAAGCCCTGTCACCTTACTTGGTATCCTATAAACTGCTAAGAAGTGACCTGTGTCTGGCGTACAAGGCATCCTCCAACCCATTACTGATGGATTTATTGCATATTAGCAAGTCAAATGACATCAGAAATACATTGTCTAGAGATCTAATCCTCTTCTACAACATCAACAGAACAGCTCGGAGGGACAAATAGGATATATTACTGTGCAGCTAAATTAATAACTAATAAAGTTCTACCACAAGAAAACAGGGTAGTGAGGGAATGGAAGGGGAGAAAATTGAATACTATGATGGAAGTATCGAATAGAGAAAACTAGAAAGTAATTAAGACAAGAAGTGTCACTGTTAGAAGACTATAGAAGAGGGAATAGATCAACAAACATACCAAGAAAGATAGATGTAATAAAAGCAATGAGCAGTATTAGAACAGACCAGGATCTATCATGCATTATCGCAAATGACAAATTAAAAATTTCAGCACAGGTGCAAAAACTTAGAAGATACACAGATAAATATAAAGGAAAAGTACAAAATAAGCAGTTTATTGAAGACCCAAAAAAGTTTTATAGAGAATTGAGAAACAAGGTAAAAGGAATGAAAGACCGCAAAAAAAAAAAAAAAAAAATAGGAAATAGATGCATTTCAGCATTTCAGAGAAGTATCTATGACGATCGTGTGGAACATAACAAAGATGCTAAATGGATAAAAGAAGTAAAAGAAAGAATAAGAAATTTAAAGGTACAGGATATGAAATGGGATGGAGTAAAAGCTAAACAGTGAAACAAAAGAAAAGCCTCTAATTGGAAAACCCCAGGCCCAGATGCAGTACCTAACTTTTGGTTAATAGTAACAACATCATTGCACGAAGATATAGGCATGAGTAAGAACTATTTATGTGCGCACCCCAAACAGATACCAACTTGGCTAACAACAGGTAAAACAATGCTCCTACTTAAGAGTGAACCTGCAAACTATCCCAAAAATTATAGACCAATGACTTGCCTTCCGACAGCATATAAACTATACATAGGAACTGATGCCAACAGAGTTTTTAGTCATTTAAAAGAAAACTCAATTATGGCAGTAGAACAAAAGGCAATAAAAGAAAGTCATATGGAACAAAGGATCATTTGTTGTTAAATAAAGTCATAGTGGAGAAATGTAAAAGGGGAAGAATCTAAGTATGGCATGACTTGACTACTAAAAAGCATTTGATAGTATCCCACATTCATGGATAAAAGGGTGCTTAAAAATGTATAAGATACAGCCTACACTGATCGATTATATTATAGTGACCATGAAACAGTGGCAGCCACTTTGCAACTAAGCCATGATAAAGGACAAATTATTATCCTAGGGATAAAAATTCAAAGGGGATATTCGAGGGTGGCTCTCTGTTACTATTGCTATTCTGCCTTGCCCTTATCCCATTAAGCTGTCTACTTAATAGCTTAAGCCATGGCGATAAATGTATTTATTTATTTATTATTTATTTATTGACATTTGGTAACTGGGAAAGTCCATTGGGTCAGTGACCCAATTTTAGTGGAGGCCCAGGAAGAAAAACTCCTAGAGTGATTATAACGACATGGTGTCACATTATATGAGCAACTATATACAAAGTTTAAAAGGAACATCAATCATACATCATGCATCAGTTGCAGGTAAACATCAGAACAGCAAGCATTTACAGAAATTTAAAGGTAGTTACAATATAAGAATTCTAAGTGTATGCGCATGTATGAACAACATTCATAACATTTTTTTTTATATAAAGCTGCTACTAGAGCAGTCCAAGTAGCATGTAGAATTATAGAACTAGAGCTACAGCAAAAGTAGAGAAAACCTATGGACAATAACATAGATGGGTAGACTAAGGGACATTATTTGATAGTGACTAGTGACAGTGACGGTTACTTGTTTATGATGGTTTAGGCCAATAGTTGCATGAACATGTTTGTTTATTGAGGTAATATGATTTTAGTGCAGTTTTGAATGCTTTTAAGGTGTCTGTTTGAATAATGGAAGAGGGCAGTGTGTTCCAGGCTTTGGCAATGATGGAGTATAGACTTTATCCTGCACGTTTGTTGGGCTTTGAGATGCTTAGGAGCTGTTTGCTTGCAGACCTAAGATTACGTGTTGTGGTGTATGTGTGTAGGATTTAGCTTCTAGAAAACAACAAAGTCTAAAGACTTCTCATTTTCTCTTTGCCGATGATTTAAACTGTATAGCTCATCTGATTAGGAACTGAAAGCACAGCTGCAGGTTGTCAAAACTTTTTCAGATGATATTAGAATGCCATTTAGCCTTGATAAATGTGCAAAAGCAACCTTTAAACCAGGAAAATTTTCAGCACCAGGAAAACATCAGTTTGGGACAAGAATGTGATATAAAAGAACTTGAGCAAGAGAGATGTATAAATATTTGGGAAATGATGAAGGATCAGCAGTAAAACATGAACAAATGTGAATAAAACTTAGAAAGGAATACTTTGAAAGACTTAAATTAGTCCTGAAAACAGTATTGACATCTAGGGACAAAATACAAACTATAAACCAATTTGCTCTTCCTGTCCTAACTTACAGTTTTGGAGTGATTGATTGGCCCCAAAACATAATGGATAGATTAGATATTAAAACAAGAAGGTTGCTATATGCTCACCAAATTATCTATAAAAATCAGTGCATACCAAGATTATGTATTCCACGTTCTGAAGGAGGGATGGGCCTCCTTGAAACTGATTACATGTATAGATCTGCAATCGTGGGAAGCCACACATATCTGCTGACATTACAAATGTAGTGAAAGTTTTGAAACATGAGGAGAATACATGTAAGATAACTTCTCTGCTTAATCTAACAGAAGCATATCGGCGTCAAGCAGGACTGGAAATCAAACAAGAAGTAGATAAAAATCAGGCAGCAGCTGAATGCGCCAAAAAAACAAAAGAAAGAATATAAGGTGAAGGACCAGATGAAAAGGCAAGAAATGTGGAAAATGCATAAATATAGTTGCAAGTATAGAAAACGTCTGGAAGAACTTCATGTTGATCAGGAATGAATGCAGGAATGGTTAAGGAGAGGTGAATTCAAACCAAGAGATGAAAGGCTAACTTTGGCACCTCAAGATAGTGGACTACATACATGCTGGTTTGCAAAGTCCATTGAACATGTGGGAGAAACAGACAAATGTATGTTTTGTAAAACAGAATTTGAAACAGCTGCACACATAGTTGCTGGTTGTGACATATTAATCGCAGAAGGGCTGTATACTGAAAGGCATAATAATGTGGTAAGACCACTGCACTGGGGATTATGCAAACATTATGGTACTGAAGTGGCTGAAAAACACTGGAAATATGTGCCATAAAGCATCATAGAAAATGACCGACAGTTCAAAAGATAGATGCTAGAAAAACAGATATAGTGGTCCAAGAAAAGAAGACAAAAATAGCATTGAAATCACCATACCCAGTGACTACAGTGTCCTCCATACAGAGAGACACAAAATTATAAAATATAAGGATTTTCAAGCAGAAACAAGAGCAATGTGGAAGAAAGATACCCAGATAGTTCCAATAGTAGTAGGAGCAATGGGTCTTATAAAAGTCTACAATCATATTTTGCTATGCTGCCAATACATGTAACTCTGTACGAATCGCAGAAGGAGTCATTACTGGGCACGTTGCCAGTGCTGCAAAGAGCATTTTTGGCTGACATCAAAGAGTGAAACAATACTAATTTCATGAAATTTAATCGTACTTTGGCTTTGGAATGGAGTCCATTCCCGTTATGGTATTAGAAACCCAAAAGATTTGGAGAAATTAAAAAGGGACAGGTATATTTTGCAGAGCATACTGCTGCTGTGGAACAGACTCCCCACCCACATAAAAAAGTTTATCCCTGTCCATTTCCAATGGCAACTTAGATCTATAGATGGGAAACAGGAAATTTATCCCAGGACTGTCCCTTGTACAACTAATGGGCAGCTACAGCTCTTAAATGCTTTATCCCATTCATGGGTCCCCTCAAATTATCTATGGTATGATCCCAGTTATTCTTATTAGGGGTAATTAGGACATGGGATGGCTAAGACCAATCTATTACCAAATGGGATAGGATATTTCATGCACAAAATTGGAAACTGGCTTGGCTTAAAAGTGGCCACAAGGACAGCTAGTCTAGTACTTACCTATGAACCCATAAAAAGTACAAAAAATTAAAGCTCAACACCAGCTCCTGGATGCATATCATTTGTTTAAATTCCTCAGGGGTGCATTGAGAAATGTTTGTAAGTATGTTTGGTAAATCACTTTTGTGAGTGAACTAGTGTTCACTCTACATAATACAAAAAGAAGATTTGAGAAGGCCAACCCACTTAGGTTCTTCCTTCATCTCTCCTTGCACTTTACTAAAAAAAAAAAAAAAAAAAAAAAAAAAAAAAAAAAAAAAAAAAAAAATCTGCTTTTACTGTATTTGTGTTTCCTCCTTCTTTATTTTGCTTTCGCCTCTTCTTAAAAGTATTCAAATGTATTTATTCTGCTGCACTTATTGCTGCTTGGTAGTAGCCTGATTAAACTGGAACTGTTATTCTAAGTCTTTTGGTTTAAGCACTTGGGCTTCATACCGGTTGTTTTACATTAAGAAGGTTTGTGGTCTGCACTGTTGTGGCAGGACAGGTAGCTTACATCCTTCTAAGCTGGGAATTGCTGATTGAAAGCTCAGTGTCTTCTATTCTAAAAGTTTATTAGTTCTGGTTTAAGCACTTGGGCTTCAGGCCAGTTATTCTACATTAAGAAGGTTTGTGATCTGCACTCTTGTGGGAGAAGAGGCTGGATTCTGCCCTTCTGAGCTGGCAATTTCTGGTAACAGGCTTATTGTGCCTGCTTATTCAAACTGTTTTGTTCTGAAATTGGTGCGCCTTGTTGCTGTAGCATAGGACCAGATTCAGGCCTGCTGAATCTAGCTTTGTTTGTATAACTTAAGCAGTGATCCAGGCCATCTTTTTTGGAGAAGATTCCCCTGCACCCTAGTAGCGGAAGTGTGCAGTTAGAACTTGTCTTATTGAAGACTGCTGGAATAGGGTTCTGTTTTGAGTTTTTTTCTGGTTAATTGGGTAACTTGTTTAAATCAGATTGTTCGTTTTCTATTGTATATATATATATATATATATATATATATATATATATATATATATATATATATATATATTGCACTTTATTCATCTTCTCTTACTGTATTTGTGTTATTGACTACAACTCTGAACTGAGATATATAACAATAAGCATCTTTTTATGTGCATTTAAAGTATTTTTGATTGTATCTGCTTTTTTTCTGAAAAAAAAAAAAAAATATATATATATATATATATATATATATATATATATATATATATATATATATATATACTTGTTTCCCACCTTTCTAGGCTAGTATAGTCCAGTTTAGTGTTGAATTCAGGACTGTGTTACAGATCTCTGTGCTTGCACATACCTTACTTGGATAGAAGGAAGTTTCTCTGTTCACCCATAAGAGTGGGGAGCTTTGAGCAGCCTATCAGTCCCTGGAGGAGTAGTTTCAGGTCAGAAAGTAGTAGCTTATTGGCCATTTTGGGCTAATATCTATCTCTTTCATTTCCCTGCTATAAAAAACGCATTTGCCTGGTTTTGCGCGCCGGGCAGCACTGGTTAGCTAGGGTATAACTATTCCCGGCTCCACAAAGTCTCCTCTTCAATTTTTCCCTTGGAACTAGACAAACTTTCAACTTAAACACTCAAGCCATTCATTTCTCAGCCCGGCACTTGCTCAAAACTCATAGCAAGCACTTATAAACCCTAGCACTACAGAAGGACAAGGCTGTCTATTCGACCTTACCAACCATTCAGTAAAACAGTTTACTGTACCTATCCAAACATGTCCAAAGGGCAGTTTCAGGTGTACTCTTCAGTCCAACTGGTGAATCTGGGCATTTTGAGGCAATCTAACAACTGCCTCATGTACACAGACAACCCTTTCCTGCCACCAAACACTAATACATGTGAGAGATGCAATTATACAGCCAAACTGGAGGCTAAGCTCTCTCAACCCAAGACTGGATCAGACAGTCAAGAGGAGAAGGGAAATACTGGCATCACACCACCAGTCTCACATAGACCCATTAAACCAGCACCGGTAAAAAAAACACGTAAATACACAAAAACATATTCGGAGGCTCTACATAAAAATCTGCAAAATCAACAGAGCCCTCCAAAGCAGACATCCAGGCAACCTCCACCCCCCCAACACAAACCATGAAACACATACTTCACAAAACCAGTGTGCCATGCAATCACATCCCTCAAGGCAAAATACCCAACATACTAGTAATGGGTGACTCTATAGTCAGGCACACTGACGTCCCACTCACTAGGCTGAATAAGGAGAAGGTTACTGTTAGCTGCCTGTCAGGTGCCAGGATCCGCCACATAACACAAGCACTCATGTCACTCCAGAACAAGAACAAATATGACTCTGTCATTGTCCATGTTGGTGTGAATGACCATAGCCGTACCTCCCTGACTACATGAAAAGAGACATGGAAGAGCTCTCTGATCACATAGCCCAGGCCGGTATGACCCTGACCCAAAGTAGCATCCTGCCCTCAGGTAGAATGATACCACGGTATGAAGAAAAAATTATCAATTTCAATAATTGGCTAAGTTTCTGGTGTCATTCAAAGAGGATTCAGTTTCTGTCTGCCTGGGATGACATGCTTGACAAGCCACGCTGCTTCGCTAGAGATAGCTTACACCTGTCACCCTTAGGTTTTCGTATACTGGCCAAGGCTCTTGCCACCCCCCCCATATTGCCTTTTTTTAGGCAAGGCTCAAAAGACAAACGCTCCACCATAAATAGCACAAGTAACAAAAATCTGAGGGTAATACTACTCAATGCCATAAGTCTAGACCTCAGAATGCATGCACTCGAGGTACTCCTCAGTATGGAGAAAATCGATATATGTGCAGTAACAGAAACCTGGTTTAAGGCTCCAGAGAGCACCCCAGCACTACCAGACTACAACTCATATCATACATTTCAGCCACAGAACCCAGACCGAAATACAAAAGGCGGGGGAGTATCCATATTCATCAAGGATACCCACACCTACAGGTTAGTGGCACAGTACAATGCTTCAGAGATTATCCACGTGCAATTAACAATGGGCAAAACTACAATTCAAACTGTAGCTTTCTACAGATCACCTACCATGTCCCAGGACCCCCATTCCGCATTTCTGGAAACACTGGGCAACATAAAGGTCCTACCAAACACCCTAATATTGGGTGATTTCAACTACTCAAACATTAACTGGGAGAACTACTCAAGTACTAACTCCCTTGCCCAACATTTCCTGGAATTTATAAACTCAAATGCCCTGGAACAACTGGTCAACACTCCCACCAGAGGTGGCGACATATTGGACCTGGTCATCACCAACATAGGTGACCGGTGTTCCACACTGGAGCTCAACCCCTCACTGGTTAGATCTGACCATAAACAAATCACTTTGGATATCCATATTCCACCCCCACCCCGGACAAGGAAACCACCATGAAAAACTTTTCAAAAGCAAACTTCACATTACTTAAGATGGAGGTGGAAAGTTTCAAAGCCCCCATGCTAAAGGATAACGCTGTCCAAGCTGCAAAATCCTTTACTAATACATTCTACGGGCACCTACAAGAATGCATGGATCATGCTATCCCAAGCAAAACCAAGGCTCACTCCTCCAAGAAAAGGAAACCAGTCTGGTGGACCCCTGCCATAAACAAGCTATACAATAGAATTAGGAAACAAGTACAGAAAAGAGTAAAATCCCAAGAAGGGAAGACATCCCTGATCAGTATCAGTAAGAAACTACGATCCCTCATAAAATCGTCCAAGGCGAGCTTTGAAAGAAAACTTGCCCAGGACTCCAAAGATAACCACAAGGCATTCTTTAGCTATGTCAAGAATCTAAGTGGCAATACTCAGATCTGCTCGGAGTTGGTGCAGAATGGCACAAAATACACCAAACCAACCGATACTGCCAACATCCTGGCAGACAGGTTCAGTGCAAACTTCATCCCCCTCTCATCCCCAAAAGGGCCCATAACCATATCAGAAGAATGTAGAGCCCCTGAAATCACATACACTCAGGTTAAAATAACCCTCTCCAAAGCCAAAAACACAGCATCAATGGGACCAGACAGTGTCCCAGGCTGTGTCCTGCATGAGCTCAAAGATGAATTAACCCCTCACCTAAACACACTGTTCAAACTCAGCCTCTCCACAGGCTACATACCCATAGAGTGGTGCACAGCAACAGTTATTCCACTCCACAAAGGTGGAGCCAAAACAGACCCCAGGAACTATCGCCCTATAAGCCTGACTAGCTTGGTCTGCAAGGCTATGGAGCACATCATCATGGAACTCATTAACAGAGACATTGGGAACCTCCAAACACTGGACCCTACCTAGTTCAGCTTTGTTAAGGGCAAATCATGCCTCCTTAACCTGGTGGACTTCTTTGAGAATGTTACCAAAGCTATAGATGAGGAAAAGGTGGTACACACAGCCTACCTAGACCTTGCAAAGGCCTTCGACACCATTCCCCATTCTGGTATTATAGACAAGCTCACCAGCCTGAACATAAACCCCTATGCCACAAGATGGGTTGCCAATTGGCTCATGGACAGAACCCACATGGTGAGAGTTGCGGGAGCTAGGTCTGACTGTAATCCGGTTACAAGTGGCATTTCCCAGGGCTCAGTCCTAGGACCCCTCCTGTTTGGCATATACTTCTCAGAGGTACAGACAAGCACAGGAGGACTATGGCTGACCAAATTTGCAGATGACTGCAAACTAGGGGCTATAATTGACTCACCGGCTGACACAGACATCCTCCAAAAGGGTCTCACTGAAACGGATACCTGGTGTCAAAATCATGGCCTCAAGCTAAATGCCAAAAAGTGCATAGTTATTGCCTTTGGAAATAACAAAGTACCCACAAACTACCACACAAGTGGTAGTCCCCTAAATACGGAAAATATAATAAGGGATCTGGGGACTCAAGTAGATAGTAATCTTTCCTTTGATAATCACATTGCCAAAGTGGTTAGAAAATCCTTCTATGTGGCCCACCTAATCACAAAAGGGTTTGTATCCAGATCAAAAGAGGTCATTGTGCCCCTCTACTCATCACTCATCAGACCCATCATAGAGTACAATGCCCCATTGGGGATGTACCTTACAAGATACCTGCAACAGCTGGAAAGACCACAGAAGTACCTCACCAAGAGGATCATTGGCCTCAAACAGATGCCGTATGCAACTCAACTGAAGAAACTCCAGCTGTACTCGGTTGCATACTGCCTTCTCAGAGGTGATCTCTACCTGACATATAAGGCCATGTCCAACCCAGGATTGGTGGACATGCTCCACCTAAAGAAAACCTTATCCCCTCGAGCCACACACTCTAGGGATCTAAACCTCACCACAACAATAAATAGGACATGCTGGAGGGGTAGATTCCTGTCCCAGAGACTTCCCATGCTTTGTAACAAGATTCCAGTCTACATTAGGCAGAGCTCCTCGCTAGCACTCTTCAAGAGAAACCTTGACGAGTGGATGGGAAACAGAAAGTTTACCCCGGGGATCACTTCAGTGGCTCTGCTAGACAGAGGCACAGGGAACTAATCTAGGGGGTGGTGAAAGCCAACACATTCTGGCTAGGCTTATAAATGCCTTCAGGCAGATAGTCTAGTACCTACCTATGAACCTATGAACCTATAAGTAAACTATTAACTGGCAAGGCAGCATGTTCCTTAAGCTTTTCTGTGAATGTCCACACAAAATTTGCAAAGCACACGTTGAAAAACCAATAACCAAAGAAATATGTGTACAATGGAGTTTAAAACACAGAGAGTGTACACAATGCCACCACTAAAGAGATAATTTAATGAACACAAAGCACAAATATGACATTTTGAATAAGTGTACCACTGTTTATTTAAACATTCTGAGTCTTGTGTGGGTTTTAAAAAATTAAATTTGCTATTTTAGACAAAGTTACAGCTAATCCTAAGGGAGGGTTGTTGGGAAATCAATGTTGGATATAGGTATTTATTCTGACACTTGAAGCTTAATGCCACAAACCCTCCCCAACCAAGGTTTAAATGAAAATGTGTCTATTAATACCTGTACTTAAATTAACAGAAATCAAGCTTTGAATGGGTTTGATAAAGTTGTTTTGAGTATTTTGTAATTGGTTGCTTTCTCAGACACTGTAAATTTAGTGGTAGTGCAGTTGGTATATTTGAATAAGTTCTCAAATTGTTTTATAGTGTTGTATGATGTAATTGTATTTTATTGGCATGCTTTTTTGACCCAGCACTTATTGTAATGGGACTGATTTTTTCTGGAGTCAGTATGAATTTATTTTCTATTGATAAAAGGGCTTTTTTTAAATAGTCCAAATAGGTTCTTATACCATTCTTATATTGTGTTTTATATAAGAGAATCTTGAATTTGTATAAGTGGATTTTGGAAATTTTTACAAGAGAACTTTTATGTTTTTATTATTTATTTATCTATTTAGTGACATTCGTTTACTGGGAAAGTCAAACTGGGCCAAAAATATACCCATTTTCAGTGGAGGCCTGGGGAGAAAAGCTTCAATATTATAGAAAAAAATATGACCATTTTTTAAGAATATTACAGAAGACATACAATAAGCACTGTTTCAAATATTATTACAAGTAACACAACACAATTAGAAGACAATATAAAAATACAATGTAAGGGAAAGCTGATTGAGATATTTGCTTGTTGCCATAGTATTTACAATAAAAATAATTCAAATAAGTATTAAAGATAGGGCACACGGGCTTAATAAGAGACCTAGAGTTGTACAGTACTTGGAATGGAAAAGGATAGACATTTGCATGAAGAGACAGATCACTACGTTACAAAAAAATGTTCATGTGAAGCTAGTTATAAGTAAGGAAATAGAATTAATAGTTACTGAGAAAAGAAGCTGGTGATGTAAGAAATGGAGACAGAGACTAGAAGAATGTAATAGAGAATCAAGAGTAAAATAAGTAGACAAAGGTGCGTGTAAAAAGTTGGAAAAATAGTTGCAGGAAAACTTTAGGTGAGGTTAGGTGGAGTACAGAAGTACGTATTTGGCCAGAGTTACAGCAGAAACAGATTGAAGCTTTTGCTAGGTATTATTTTAGTATAAATTTGAAGGATGGAAGATTTTGGTTAATTTTGATTGTTAAGGGTAGAGAGTTCCAGACTTTTGTTACAGAGAAAGAGTACAGAGTTTGACCAGTAGATTTGGAGGGTCTGTGCTCAGTAAGAAGTAGTTGTTTGTTCTCAGATCTAAGAGACCATTTTGGTAAATAGCTGTTAAATATTTCATTGAGGGCAGTACAGGCAGCTGATTTATGGATGATTTTATGGGCCATTATAAAAGGTAGGTAGGGTGTTGTTGGAGTTCCAATTTAGAGAGTGCAGAGCTATACAATGATAAGGAAAAATGTTTTGCATTAGTAGTAAATCGAGTAATTTTGTTATAACACATTTCCAAGTTTGACTTTAGAGTAGTTTATATATTAGTAAGTACTAGGGCTCTGTATAAGAGTATGGGTTGGAGATATGTGATAGCAAGGGTGTGTTTAGTGGATGTATTTAGGAATTGTTTGCGGTGATAGATAATTCTGAGTTTCTATTGTGTTTTAATGTTATTTTGGATATGTGGATCAAATTTAAGGTTTTAATAAGTTGTTATCCCTAGTAGTTTTGTGTGAAAAACTACTTCATAATTATTGTGTTATTTTTGGAGCATATTGTAAATTGGGTTTTATTTAGAAGAGGAGCTTTTGAGTTGAAAAGGAAGTTAGTTTTTGTGATGGTTAAGCAGCATTTGGTTGTTAATAAGACAAGTGTCAATTGAGGTAAGGGCTTCTTGAATAATTTAGTGGAGGTGAGGCAAAATATTAGAAGAGCAGATACTAGTTATGTCATCTGCTTATTGTATGAGTGAGCTCTGACAGGAGGAAATGTGAAGGCTATTTATGAAAATATTAAAAATGAGAGGACCAAGTATAAAGCCTTGGTGGACTCCAGTAGTATTGTATAGATATGGGGAGAGAAAATATTGGCATTTTACTGCCTGTTGTCTGTTTGATAAGTAGCTAAAGTATCATTTGAGAGAAGAGTAAGAAAGACCAAGATTAATAAGCTGTTGCACAAGTAAAGGATGAGAGACCGTGTCAAAGACCTTGGATGAGTTAAGAAATAGAGAAGAAACAAGTTTACCAGAGTCTCTTGCTTTATTAATAGTATCCTTAAAGGATAGTAAGGCAGTAGTGGTACTATGAGCTGGTCTGAAGCTATGTTGTGCTGATATTAATAGTCAATTACTAAGAAGGTAGTCAAGAAGTTGTGTGTGGACACATTTTTCAAGAAACTTTGAAATAGGTGACAGGAAAGCAAGAGGGTGGCAGTTGGAAATATCAGTACAGTTACCTCCTTTATGGAGAGGTATAATGAAATACTTTTTCCAGAGTGCTGGGACATAGGATTCTAAGTTTGATCTGTTAATAAGTATGATAGCAGAGTATGCAATGGCTTTAGCAACTAGTTTTAAATATTCCACAGGACAGTAGTCTTCTTCTAGTGTAAGTTAAACATAAAGTATCATTAAATGGGGAAATGGAGATTTTAATGCTATAAATATGGGTTTATTTTGTAGACCCATTGAACTTACAGTGTCCAACTCTTGTTTTTTTAATGAATTATTCATGAGGAATGTTATTTATTAGAGTGGGTGTGGTTACATGGGAAGGAGTTCTGATGAAGTCTTGGAGTTTGCAAAGACAAAAACACTTTAAGATTTTAATGTGGTGATAAACATGCACATGTAACAATTTTTGGTGTTCATTAAATTATCTTTTAAGTGGCATACTCTCCATTTTTGGACTCCATTGTGACCATGTTTCCTGGGTTATCTGTGAATATACTAAAAGGTTCCTCTGGCTGCAAGTGCTCCTAAAATAGCAGTAACATGCAAAAAAACAGCAGAGACACAGAGATTATGTAATAATTATAGTAATGCTTAGAGATACCATCTTACATTAAAATGGGTACACATTTCACTGTGGTTTAAGGTAGAAGCAGAAATTGTGTCAGTTAGCAGCTGCAGCTGAATTGAAAGTTGTGATTTGTCTACACTTTACAGCTTGAACCTAGAATTACTTCACTGTATAGGCAAAGAGAAAGAAATAGGGGGGTCCTAAATGAAAGACCATCACTGGTAGAGTTTTTAATAGAATCAAAAACAGAAGCTGCCATTAAAAAGGAAAGCATATAAAATATTGCATTATAATAAGAATCAGCAAGAGGAGCATAGAAAGGAATGGGAAGAGAGACTGGATAATCAATTCACAAAGAGACAATGGGAGATATATGTGTATCTCCCAAAATATGATACAAAGTCTAGAATATCTAGGGTCTTTGCCTGGAAGTGTTTACATAGGTATTTTTATACCCCAAGTAGACTCCAACAAATGTTTCCTCAGGTGGATAGTAAATTTTGGAGGTATGATGGGCAAGAAAGAGATGGCTGGGAACATATTTTTGGGAGTGTAATGAGCTGGCAGACTTTAGGGATTCTCTGCAGACCACTCTGTCAGAGATGATGGGTGAATGGATTGGATTGACTGGGGGGATGATTTTTTTTAACAATGATAAAGAATCAGAATTTCCTAGACATAGTAAAGCCTTGCTGAGTCTAATTATGGTGGCTGCCAAAAAAGCAATTACTAGAAAATGGAAATCAAAGTCTAGAGCAACTTTACTAGAAGTAATGAATATAGTAACAGAGATAAAAATGACTGGAATTGGGATCTTTACAAAAAGGAAGGAGTAAACTACACAGGAAAAAATGAGAATTGTGGGAACAATATATCCAGAGAAGGAATGAGGTTTAAGAGGCAGGATTTGAATGAGCCATATAATGCTTAACTGATAATGACTGGATAGATTATAAGTGATGTATAATGTTTGTAACTACAGTTTTTCATTTATATAACTGTAAGATTTCCTACGTCATATCTGACAGTTTAATAAAGATGTTTATTGAAAAAAAAGAATGACTTCACCACCTAGTGTTTTTTTCGTTTGTTTTGTTTTGTTTGTTTGTTTTTGCCACATGTTTCTAAGCATAATCCTTTCTACACTTAGGAGGCTACATCATAAGAAATTTTCTCATAAAAATGGCAAACCAAATACTTAGAAGCAAGACAGGTATTACTATTTCAGTTTCCTTGCGCACGTTGTCTCAGACTGAAATATAGTTTATAAGAAACATGTTCCCTTCCCCTCATTTTTCATAGATTAGTACCTTCAAGCTATTATACCTCAAACTGCAACACAGTGTGTGAGAACTTCATATTACAAGGAGTGTGCTTTGAAAGATTGCATGTGCAGCAGTGCAACATCCATGTCACCCAGCAATGTCTTACTGTTAACAGTGTCTGCTCATCATTCAAGGCAATGAGGCCAGCAGCTAAAATGTTGCAGTGCCCCCAATCATGCCACAGATTTACATCACTTTTAGCAGAAGCAGCATATACCTGACTAGTCAGCATTTATGGATCTGTGATCAGCAGTTCCATACTGCTACAGTACATTCAACTTTACATGTCTTCACTATGTTCAACAACATCACACTGCTTCACTGCATTCAGCAACTCCACACTGTTCACTACACTAACAGCACCTCGCTGTTTTTTTTCTATATTCAACAGCTCTGCAATGTTCAGCTAAATAAACAACACCACATTCCTTCACTGCATTCAACAACACACTACCTCCATACATTTAATGATACATTGCTTCAGCATGTTTAACAACAACACACTGCTTCAGTACATTCAACAACTCTACACAGCTTCATTGGGTTCAACAGCTCACTGCTGCTTTATATTCAGGGGAACTACGGTGTTTTACTATATTCAACAACTCCACACTACTTTATTACATTCAACAACATCCTGCTCCAGTATATTCAACAAAATTACATTGCTTCACTGCATTCAATAACACTGCACAATTTAATTACACTCAACAATGCCACATTGCTTCATTATATTCAGCAACACTTCATCACCTCAGTATATTTAACAAATCCACAGATTCATTAGATTCAGTAACACAACATTGCTTAATTACATTCAGTAATGTCACACCTGTTTCACTAAATTTTGTAACACCCCACTCATTACTACATTCAGTAACACCAAACTGCTTCACTGCATTGACTAACACCACACTGCTTCACTAAATTTTGTAACACCATATTGCCTCACTGCATGTAACAGCTCCACACTGTTTCTCTATATTCAATTACACTGCACTGTTTAACCAGATTCAGTAACACCAGACTGTTTTATTACATTAGGTAATACCAAACTGCTTCACTATATTTAATAACACCATACTATTCATTACATTTACCATCATCACAGTGTTTCATTATATTCATAACATACTTCTTCATGATATTCAGCAACTCTACAATGTTTTACTGCATGCTGTAATGTCACACTACTTCACTAAATTCAGTAATACCACATTGCCTCACTGTATATAACAGCTCCACCATTATATTCATTAACAGCACACTATTTCACTGTATTTAATATGCCTCACTTCTTCATTATATTCGGTAACACCACATTGTTTCACTGCATTCTACAACACTATACTGCTTCCTGACATTTAGCAACATTACATTGTTTAAATACATTCATTAACACCATACTGCTTCAGTAACACAACACAGTTTTAGTAATACCATATGTTTTGCTACATTCAGTAACACCATACTTCAAATTGCTTCACTATATTCAGTAACACCACATTGTCTCACTGCATTTAAGAACTTCATACTGTTTCACTACATTCAGTAACACCACACTCTTTACTACATTTAGTAACACCACACTGCTTCACTACACTGAGGAACATCATACTGCTTCTCTATATTCAGTAACACTTTTCACTATATTCAGCAACACCAGGCTTCTTCACTACATTTAAAATTACCACACTCCTTCCTACATTTGGTAACACCACACTGCTTCATTACATTAAGTAACATCATACTGCTTTGCTATATTCAGTAACATCACACTCTTTCACTACATTCAGTAAAACCAGGCTTCTTCATTATACTCACTAATACTACACTGCTTTACTACATTCAGTAACACACACTGTCTCACTATATTCAGGAACATCACACTGTTTCATTCTATTCAGTAACACCACACTGCTTAACTACATTCACTAATACAACACAGCATCACTGCACTCAGTAACACAGTACTGTTTCACTACATCCAGTCTCACCATGCTGCTTCACTACTTTCAGTAGCACTGCACTGTTTCACTATAGTCAGTAACACCATATGACTTCATTACATTCAGCTACACTACATTGCTTCACTATGCTCGCTAACATCACACTGCTTCACTACATCCAGTATCACAACACTATTTCACTTTAGTAAGTGACAGCACACTGTTTAACTACATTCAGTAATACAATACTATTACTCTATATTCACTAATGTCATACTACTACATTACATTCAGTAACCTCACACTGTTTTACTACACTCAGCAGCATCACACTGTTTTGTTACATTTAGTAACACCACTCTATTTACCTACACTCATCAGCACTATACTATATCACTATACCTACATAGCCATGTACATGAACTCTGTCAGATCTGCTTAACACTACTTGGCATCCTGTCACATGCACTCATACATGAGTGCATGCATGCACAACACCCCCCCCCCCCCCCCACACACACACACACACACCATCACACTGAGGACTTCCTGGCTATGCACTGTTTCAAGGTAGGATGCAAAACACCATGCAACACTGGTTCACTGAGTGCAGACATCTTTCCATACTCACTTATTTAGCTCACACTGACTGCAGCAAGCTCCCACCACAAAAAGTAAAATGGTACCAATTAATCAGCAGCAAACATTTTCTGAATAATAACTTCCTTATCTTTTCACTTTCATTTTATAAACTTCTCTTCCCTGTTTTCTTTGGTTGCTCCTTTCAGGCTACATGATGCCCAATATACTGAATGTACTTCACATACTATTGACATTCTGCCTTCGTGTGGAACCTGCCCTGAATAGACACCAACACAGAGCAGATCTTACCCAAAGCTTCCAGGTGCCTAACCCCCTAAAATAAAAAAAAAAAAGCACGTTGTTCACTGCTATGCATTTCCTAAACAGATAAAGAATTTCACAGAAAATACAGACTCAGTTATTGAGTATGTCAAGCAAAGCCTGGAACAAAAATAAATTTATTTTACATTCTTCTTCATAAAAAGATGAACATTAGATGCTAAATAAGAGATACTACAGAATCACAAAAAAGTCTTATTCTTACACAATCCTAACAACAACATGAAGTACTACCCCTTTGCAATACAAGATGTACTGGAACACGAGTTGCCACACCTCTACCAGCTTGGAAGGAAGCCTTTGAAAAGCTGCTGCTGTTCTAGGACTTTCTGTGCAGTTGAGCCATACAGAAGCAACAGACAATGAATATTATCAAATTACCATCCAGATGTGAAGTTCCCATTTGCTCCTGAGACTGGTGCCTTAATGCAAGTGAGTCTAAGTTGTACAAGCTATATTTAATACACAGACTCAGGCAGTGAAGCTCCTGTGTTAATATTCTGATAATCAGAGATATCAGGGGTTATCAGCCATGGCTACCTTTCAGTTGTGAAAGGAGCTGCCAAAAATCCTGGAATGTGTCCATGACAGTTACTTCTGGAGTACTAAATCACCAGATGGGGTAGAACAGCCCTGCTGAGTGAACAGTGATACAGCACCTTGCCATGTGATCAGTTATCCACTGTCCAGGGGTGTTAGGATGCGGAAGGTTCAGGATGAAAATCTCAGGAAGTATTCTGATCTAAGAATTATTTCCAAGCAATAACAAGAAATCGTTTTCCTTTGGTTTTAGATAATTTTAGATGTGTTGAAGAGAATTTAAATGATTGCAAACATGCCATGCCATAAACAAAAATCAGTGTTCTGGCTGGGTGGTAATATCCAATACATTTAATAACTCTTGACTCAGGTTACTGTCTGTGTTTGGAACAAAGATAGACTACAAACAAACTAGTTATTGCCTATGTGTTGGCAGAATTCTGAATACCTTTCTAGATATCTATGTCTGCAAAATATTTACATTCTGAGGCGGAATACTTTTGGAAACACTTGCTAGGACTGCTGTCCTGGAAAAATCATATGAAACTATTACAAGAACTTCACGAGGGATGAACTATTGATTCTGAAACTCAGTCTTTGTGTAACAGGTGGTTAAAGTTGTATGACTAATTCTGTTTGGACTTCCTAACAATGAAGTACAAACAATATACAGATACTAAAAACCACTGTTCCTTATAATACCCGCCCATTTTTACAC
This sequence comes from Protopterus annectens, assembly GCF_019279795.1. NCBI lineage: Eukaryota > Metazoa > Chordata > Ceratodontiformes > Protopteridae > Protopterus > Protopterus annectens. Next base: position 920,182,360 of record NC_056746.1, on the reverse strand, counting down.
ATACTGCAAATTCTTTGGTGTTTGCAATGAAGTTGCTTCTTTAAAGAGATAACTACAAAATAATAGCAAGCAACATTCCGAGCTTTTTACATGGTCCTGCTTTTCTAACATTATGTCTAAAAAAAATCTTTATAAATGCCCCCCACCCCCACCCCAGATTTTGTAGTCACAGCACAGCAGCATCCTTTCTAAGATGCATGCTTTTTCGGTGGGGCCCACTCCTATCCATTTTGAAGTTGTGTGATGTGAAAAGGTGTGTAATAAAGTAGACTGCTCATGTTTGAAGCATAAAAAAAGACTGTTGTCATGGCTGACCTAAATCAGTGAAAACTGATTCAGAAGTCTGAAAGACAACAACAAAACCATCTTACTGTTGTACTGATTCATTGTTTTACATCCATCAGTGTCTTTATGTCTTTGCTAGACAATGTACATTAAAATAGAAGGAAATAACTGGCACAGTCACAAAGACAGTAAGGAAATGGCTATAAAACAAATAGCCACAAGGGGTAATGCTGCCTTCAGCTTACAAATGCTAGTGCTGTGGCAAACTATGCCACATCTGTTACTTAGAATTGTGTCCAGAGTCTGGGAGTCAAAAGTTGGGTGACAGATGATGCCTGTCTGCATGTTACAGC
>NC_056746.1:920111722-920176722 GCF_019279795.1 Protopterus annectens | reverse complement strand
TCTGCTCTGACAGATACATATTATTTATGATAAAATGCTACAAAAACAAGGCGACTGCTTTGTGTTTTTAGGAGTTTGTGTAGTCATTTTTCATAAAAATGTAACAGTTAATAAGTACTAAAAGAATGCTCTATCATTTCACTGTTTATGCACACTCCAGATATTCCATTCTCTGATTTGCATCTCCTGCTGTTTTACTGACAACAGCAAAGCTGTCAGAAACAAACAGCTGTTTTGCAGAGCTGCTTTCAGTGATGCAAATAATTGTAGATTAAGTACATTAACCACAAAAATGCTTCCCAAACATGCTAGTAAAGTATCCAGTTCCAGAGCTAATAAATAATATGAGTCTGACTCTTCATCTCGGAATCATATTTAACAAAGCCATTTATGTAGCTGTCAGAAAACTATGAATTTTTCTGCTCTTATTTTAAATATAGCTAGTTTCCATTCGTATTCTATTAAAATCTGTTTACTGAACTTTTAGACCCTTCCTGGTACTTGCCCCATCCTTCCCAGAATATCTTATCATGTGGTTATTGGATCATTTATAAGTAAGTATGACACAGCATTTTAAACATGCACAGAGGTCTTTCCTCACATTGAGCAAGGCGCCAGGATAAAATTACACAGAAAATAAAACCTAGGTCTGAAGCTGATTAACCAATGAATGGGAGTTTACAAGTCTGACGTAGTCAGCTGCCCAAAAGGGCAAAGACAGGAAATGAGTCACTCAGCAACAGTACAGTGTGTTCAGTAGAAAGGAAAAAAAACTGACTTCAGCTGGTCTGTAACTTGAGCGCTCCTTGACCGTTTCCAGCTGCCCTGTAAACAACAGTAGGAGACATTTGTTTTCAACCAGTAACATTAAGGCAGTCATTTTCAGTAAATGAATTTAATATAAACACTACAAAAATTTAACTTTTTTATTAACCATTGCAGTATCTCTGTGAAGATTTCCAACCAGGCTCCTTTGCTACATTTGTCCTGTTTACCTGTTTTATAAGGAAAGCTGGCATGGTATGAGGCATTGCTCTAAGTGCAGATTTTTTTATTATGAAACTGAGAATACCTTGTGAATGTTCAAATGTTCTGTGACATGAAAATTAAGCTCCAGATAAGAAATGTCTTAACACAGTTATGTGGCAGAATATAGTAGGATATCCTTCAGACAGAAAATTTGCATTAATGTGTCAGTGTGCTAATAGCAACAGCAACTGAAAAATATTCTGCTTGGTATTTACAAGTACCTCACCCTGAGGCTGCAAGAAATAATAGGTAAATGGGGGGTGCTTTGGCAGTACAGGTACAGCTAGAAAAACAGAAGTAAGCCCCAATATAATTAATTTGGAAAAGTAGCATTCTGTGTACTCTATGATCAGATCGTGCCGGATCCGCCCTGAAGATGCTATAGTATCATTTTGTCAGTCTGCATGAACAATGAGAAAGTAAATCAATAGCTCATAAATTGTTTTTTTACCATTTCTGAAGTTAGAAATGTTGCATGTAAGTTACATTACATTGATTACATTTTTGAAAAAAAAAGAAGCAATAAATAAAATAAAAAAGGGTACAACGAACCTCATGGTCAAGGTGGCAGAGCTGATTTGAGAGTTGTAGTCCTATTTCTTCAGGGTGCAGCTCATTTTCTGGGATCTGCTGCTAATATTGTCACATCAGACTGTTTTGACAGTTCCTTCTGGAATGCTTAGGTATCCAGCTGTAAATCCATCTAAACCTTTTGTGCAAGCTTCTCTTGTATATGTAGTATACTGACATTCCATTTGTTTAGCTTGCAAACCTTATATACATAGACATCCTAACTATCCAAGTAATGTACACTACACATTTTATGTTAAAAATCAATTTGGAATTAAAAAAAAGTCAGTGACATTTAAATGACTATATGTCTTTATGTCACTTACACTTATGACGTACAGGGTGCCAGTCATTCGATCAACAGCATTTTTACCGAGCGATGAACAATCAAACAAAAATGAATGAATGAAACAACTTTCACCAACTGCTGAGTTTTCTTTTTTATCCACTGTTGTGTAACCTAAGAGTAGGTAAGATTGGGTGTGTGAGGGTGTCCCTCCTCATGGGGGAGTACAGAAGTGCTTGCTGCCCATGCAAAAAAATTACCTCTGAGGTTAAGTGAAAATTGTTTTGTTTCTTTTCCTTTCAATTGCTTAGCCCTCGACAAATGTGCTCTTGATCGGTCAACATGTATCTAAGAGTTGTATGCCAGATATCACACTCGAGTCAATTCCATAAGTGTCACTCCTTGAAACTGCAATCACTTGACCTTGTCCTGAGCCACCTGTATGACCACCTGGATAATCCGAACCCCCATGAACCGAAACATCATTCAGCAATCTTTGGCTGTTTTACCATTAAACCACCTGTTAATGATTATTCCTGTATCTCTAATCATCTTTGCTTCTGATGATATGTGGCCTTAGCTGGTCCATGATACTGTCAAGCACCGTTGGACACACCCCATAAGGACTTGTTGCTCACTAATTTATTTGATTCCAGTTCTGTCAATTTGTTTGCATTTCTGTCACAGTATTATATTTGTCTACTTTTTATTTCTTGTCATTTCTTGTTGAGCATTTTTGTTTCAACTTAGGTATTACTGGCAATCATACTTCCCAGCTGTCCAGATATTCACAGAATGTCCAGATTTTGGCCTCATATTTTTCATCTGTTCCTCATAAACTGTGTGGTTTTCTGATAAATCACTGAGGACTGAAATCACTAAATTTGAGTTTCAGACATTGTATCCTTTAGAAAATGCATGCTGATACAAATCCCATTATTATATCAATTTTCTAAGTTTGTAAGAGTAATATTTAAAATCCATCCCTATTTTTTGGGCCTTTGTTATCCCATTATTTTTGACTTTGCTTAGATTTCTTGTACTAAGAGACTGAGAGGTATGTACATAAGCAATTGTACAAGATACATTTTATGCCTTCTTGTGATACACATTTTAAGATAAAAACGAGATATACTGATTCTTCTATGTTTGAGCAATTAAAAAAACAGTCCATAATCAGGTACCTGAGGCTTCTGAAATGCAGGAGCCAATCAGGTCCCATTTCTGTGCTTTGCCTCTGACAGCTGGACAAAAAAGAAACAAATCTTTTTCTTTTTTTTCTTTTTCTAAACTCTAGCCAACTGCTTCTTAGAAATATACCAAGCCATTGCTACAGTTTACAACATACAGGGAGCACTATAGCATTCAGGCTTGGCCACAAATGAAATACTGACTTTTAAAAGCCAGTATGCATTAAAGAAATATAGGTTTCAGTCAATCACGCCCACTAACACTTTGCACCCAGGGCAGTTGCCCCATTCAGATTTTTGCAGAATGTCCAGATTTTTGCCACATATTTTTTGGTCTAGTTTTCATAAAAATTGTGATTTTCTGGAAAATCATTGAGGATAGAAGTTACTAAATAATGACATGCATTTGATTTTCAGACTTCATGTTCTTTAGAAAAATGCATACTAATACACATCCTGTTATTTTACTAACTTTCTAAGTTCCTGAGAGCAATATTTAAAATCTATCCCTATTTATTTTAGGCTTTGTTGAGATTTCTTGCACTAATTGATATGGTAGGTAGGGAGGTATGTGTGTGAAATGTTCTAGTTAGGGATAGCATGTGATTAGTAATTTGGTCAGGCTCAAACCCTGTACCTTAGTTACAGGAAACATAAGCCTGAATCCTCTATCCCAAATACCCAAGCTGCATTTTTATTTATTTATCTATTATTTTTATTTTACATTTGTTTACTGCAAAAGTCTGACTGGACAAAATGTCCTTTTTTAGTATAGTCCCAGAGAGAAAAGCTCCAATTTTATAAACAACCACAAGATACATATACACCACAAATATTGATTCAATCTCAGATACAAGTACAAAATAAAAATACATGTTATGCATTTCACTGATACAATCATATATATTCTAGACAGAATACAATGAATAGCAGTACTGTTATTGTAGGTAGAAAACAAGCAAGTTTAGTATACATAAGCTTAGTAGGGGCATACTATTCAAATAGAAAAATAACAGGTTGCATTCCTTTAGATGCCTTAAGGCACCTATTTCCCAACCAGGTTTGTGCAAGAGCAGGTCCATGATTCTGATAGGTATGATTTGAGAAGTTTTTTTTTAAAGTTGGAAGTTAGTAGTTCTGATATTTAATGGCAGGGATTTCCAAGTTTTGGGTATGCAGTTGGAGTAAATGTAAACTCCAGCTGCATTGTTAGGTTTGGATATATTTAGGAAGGATTTGTTACTGGAACACAATACTCTGTTATTTGAGTAGTTTATTTGTAGATTTTAAAGTGCTAGTATTTTGCCTGTCTGATTTAGTGTTTCATGGGTGAAGGTGAGTTGATTATAAACAAGTAGATTTGTTCGTTTGAGTTAGGATAGTTGTTTTAAAGCCAAACAATAATGAGATCTGAAATTTGTTACTATGGCAAACTTTGAGATTTTTATTATGGTAAGTTTTAAGTTTTGCTAGGTCAGATTTCACAATGTTTGCAAGAATTTGTGAGGCATATAGTAGTGTAGAGATGAAATGGATTCTTGTTATGGTGACCTTTGAAGATTTATTTAGAAAGTGTTGATTTCTATACAGGGTTCCTATTTTTGGTGACCTTTTTTATGGTCTGTGATATGTGTATGTCAAATTTTATATTATGGTCAAGGACCACTCCAAGTAATTTTGTTTGGGAAATGGGAGAAATAATGGTATGGTTTAAAACAAGATATTGAATGGTGGGTAGGCATCTGTAACTCTAGTTGGTTAGAAGAGCATGGGTATTGTTTTGGTAGGTTTAAGTATAAGTTGTGCATTGTTTATCCAAGATTCCACAGCATTAAATGACTGCTGAGTGATTTTGTTTTTAAGTTTTTGTAGTGTTGAGGGAGGTACAAATCAGTGTGGAATCATCTGCATATTGAACTACAGAGGCAATTGTGGAGTGGCAGTATGAACACTGTTAGTAAAGATAATAATAAGGAGAGAGCCCAGAATAGATCTGAATAAACACCACCCAGGGATGGGTGGGAAATGGGGGTAGGGTAGGGGAATGGAGACAGCATGAGTAAAGCAAGGGCAAATGGAGTGGGTAGAGCTAGTCAGTGTGCTTGTGACCAGAAAAGACAATCAACAAAATGGTCTGGGTTGAAGATATGTAGGAAGTTAAAGGAACTACAGTCCCCTGCTTATTTTAATTTTAAAGCAGGTAGATTTTTACTTATTTGTAAACGACACTCAGGAGAAATCATAACAGACTGCATAATCATAAAATAGCTGTAGGATAATTTTGTGCTCATGGAATTGAGTTTCAGTTGCATTTTTTAAGGAACTGAGATTCAGGTGCATTTTCATGGAATTGTGAGCTCCAAGGGAAGAGAAGTTTATTGCTGCTCATGCTAAGTCTGCTTACAATGTGCAACTGTTTTGTTTAGCAAATGGTATCACTGTCGTGCTATAGGCCTGCAAAGTTTTGTTAGCAGCACAACATGTAGCATCCCTGCTTTTGATATAGAAGGCTGTGGGCTCTACTCCCACAGCATGTAAATGAATTGCTGATACTGTATTGTACTTTAAGGGGAGTAGGTTGCTACAGTCCTGAATATATCCTCCTTTGGATGAGATGCCTAGTAACTATGAACCTGGTATCAGTTTACTATCCATTCCCTATTGCAATACTACAAGTTTAACATTTTTCTAAAGTGACATAGGCAATTTATTTTACAAGGATAGCAGGCACTACGTTTGTAGATAAAACACTGAAATATAAAGTCATTTGCTAGCAGAAACTTTTTCCTTAGTTAGAGATCTCTTTAATGTGGAATTATTCAGATCTATATTACTTCTACAGAGATTGTGTATATTGATTGATATTGGTGGATTGTTATGACAGAAGTTTGAATGGCCTTTTGTTGTTAAACAGTTCTAAAGTGGCAGTTTTGTCATTATTGGTTCATATGTTTTGTTTCACTGATTACTGGAAAAATGTTCAAAACTATAAATTTAAAACATGCTCTAACAAGTGGTGCTGTATTATACAAGGAATATAATTTAATACAATCAGGAAGATGAATCAAAGAAGTTTTGCATGTTTGCATAATCCTAAAAATATGTGTAGAAGGCTTATGATTTGAAAACAGCCCAAAGGTAAACTTAATCTGCCACTGGCCGGATGCATTTTCTTTGAATGTGGGTTTCAATGCCATTTCAATGAATGTGAGTTTCAAGGGCAGGGAAGTTTTAATGCTAAGCCTGTTTTCATTGTGAGACTATATTGATTTGTTTGTGCTATAAAAATTTTAATAAAAGTTTTAAATTAAATCCAAATATCTGTAATCATCATAGAAGAGAAGCAGAAAACAGCATACACACTTAGAGTTCTGAACAGTGTTTATGGTAACTGAGGAGAAGCAGTAATGAGATAATGGAATGGCTGCAGGGGTGGGAGCTATATATGGGGGTGGCTGTGTATGGGGGGATAGATCAATTATGCTGCCTAGGGCCACATTTGACCATGATCTGGTTATGGGGGATCTGGGTTTACTGCATAGTAACAGCAAAATATGATTTCTTTCTTATCTGCTCTCCAGCTAAGTGATTCTATGCCTATTTTCTGGATAAAATCCCCAGTAGTGATTGAGGGATGCCACAAACTTGGCAGGTATTTATGGTGTATGTATGCAACTCAGTGTCTCAGCACATTCACAGAGTCAGAAAAGCTGCAAGCTGAGGAAGGCAGCCATCCCAATGCAAAGGCCCACAGCTTTATTTAAATCTATTTATTGATCAGATAAAATGGTGGATGTGGGAACATGGGACAGTACGTAAAGGTAAGCAGAAGGAAACTCTTAGGAAATATCTGGAGAAAGAATACAATGGGAGATGGAAAGTTAGGGTCTTTTTGGTTGCGGCAGGTTCCCATTTTATGTATATAAGAGATATACCTCTGAAACCATGAGATCAAAAAAGTTTAATAAAGTCATGCAGTGTATTAAAAGCCAATTGGTGATACATTTATTTAACATTTATTGACCAGAAACGTCTGACTAGGACAGAATCTATTTTCGGTGGATGCCCAGGGAAAAATGCTCCAGATGCAAGTTTTTGGAATGTGGAAGGAAGCCAGTGTACCTGGAGGAAACTCATGCAAATGCAGGTAGGACATTCAGACTCTGCACAGAAGGCACCCCAGCTGAGAATCAAACTGGAGAACCTCTTGCTGTGAGGCAACAATGTTAACTGCTACATTGCTGCACCACCCATGGAGAAATGTAGAAAAAATAATCAGCAATTAAACATCAGGAAGCAATATGCAGGGTCAGTAGTGATTGCAAATGGGAAGTGAAAAATGGGCAGTTGGGGATAAAATGTACAGTTGAAAGGTATGTCAAAAATTTTAGCTGGGGAAGAAAGAAAGGAATGATGCTGGAATGGAAAAAGGGTTAGGTTTGTGAGCAGGAGCAAATGAACAGCTGTAGAGCACAAAGAAGACTGTTGGGAAGGTGGTGACACATTGAGGGATGGGGAGCACAATGAAACCACGAATATCTAAGGGTGTTTGGGAGGACAGGACAACAAAAAAGGGTGGTAACAGACACAAAATGGAGGGTAAAACCATGAAAAGGAGTAGGATGGGGTTATGCAGCTGACATCCCTGCCTGTCTGTGACCCAGTGGGAACCTAAACACCACTCTGGGCTCCCTCACCACTAGGGTCTGGCTCAGATAGAGAAGCCAGTGTGGTGCAGGGAGACAATTCAATGAAATTTGGGAGGAGAGTCCGTTGCTACTGCATCCATCTATCAGCTCCTACTATGTCTACCAGTTGCCTTTGTGTGACAAATTAATCACCCCCACCGCCACTGTCACCAGTGTGAATAATGCCCCCCACCTCTAGTGCACAGCTGGATGTCATTTCGTCTGCAGTTGATGTCTGAGGTGGGGAGGTGACCTGGCAGCCTGGCCTGCAGACAATGAAGATAGTGGTACTTCATGGGGGAAGGGGAGGAGCAGTCCTTGGTAGAGAGACAACCACAAATCTAGATGCTGCTGCATATAATTGTAAAATAAATTGAAGAAAGACAGCTTAAAAACCAAACCAAAAGTATGTAACAGAAATGATAGTGAGGAATGGAGTGGAACACAGAAAAGCACACATACAATGAAAATTACATCACCCCCCCAACCCGTTAGCTATGACGACACAATACACCATCCTGAGTTGAAATCAAACCCACATAAAACAGCATATACAACCTGAAGGCAATATGGTAACCTGTTGAGGTACTTTGACATTACCTGTACACCTTTCACTCAAACAAGCACCAAGCTTCAAGCATAAACACATGCTACCTTTGAACTATGCAAAATGGAGCTGATTTGGTAATAATGGACAAGTGCTACAGCTGCAGACAACAGCTATCAGTTAAGTACATACACAGTCTGCAACATGGCTAACTGGAAAGGGATGTGACAATACTGTAATGTGTACACCAACAAGCAGATGTACTTACCCCTATGTCTGGCAAGGGGCTCCTCCTCCTCCTGTACAGCTGCACATTCTCTATTATGCTTTTAGGGGCTGTGGAGAAGAAGAGAAATATGGAAAATCTACACACTACTCACTGACAGTGTGCATGTCTAATTGAGAAGAATTTCTTGCAGTGCATTTCTGGTTGTCTGGCTGTAACATCAGCCTCCCATTGGCCAAAAGGGTCAGGATGCCATCTCCTTAGGTTACTATAATAATGGCAACACTGATCAACAGTGCATAGGATTTTAGTACATTAACTGGTTTGGCCATAGAATTCATTGCATCAGTTTTGTACTCGGGACCCTGAAACCTCTCCTGAAAAAATATTGACAGTGTTCTTTGTGAAGGAAATTTTGGTCACTACCATTGAGCCCTGCATACATAGTACCTTCATCAGATATGTTTGATGGCTGATTAATAGCAGAGAAGTATGTGCGGAATCTCACAACCATGCCTGTTACCCAAGTCATGATCACTGATAACTCAGATTGTAAAATCATCCCCAGTGAAACAGTCAACCCACAGCATAGACCACTAGTTGCAGCAATCAGCTGCAGGCAGTGGTCAGCAAAGGCTCTAAGGTCAACAGAGACCAAGCTGAAGACCTAGAAGTTGACTGAAGAGAAAATACAATAGTTCAAGGAATTACTCAGGGGTCTAGCACCCCAAGAAGAGGAGGAAATAGGTGGAGTTTGAAAAAGAATGTCAGTGCCTCAAAAAAGCATGTGTGAGAACTACAGAACAGATATGTGGCCCTGTCAGGTATGAAAATAAGGTACATAAGGAAAGCTGGTGGTGGAATGCAAAAGTACAGGAAGTCATCAAAGGAAAGAAGGAGTGCAGGAAAAAGTGGGAGATAGAAAAGACTGAGCAGGTTAGGAAGGAATACTGGTTGACTAACAAAGAAGCTAAGAAAGGAGTTGCAATATCAAAGAATAGGGCATCAGAGGCACTCTAACAGCTTCCTGAAAGTGACTCAGTAGGTGGCACAAAGAATCCCCCATAAGGGATGCTAGCAACTACTTGCTCACCAATCCACTGGAAATCAAAGGCAGATGGAAGGAGTATTTCCAGCAGATTCTGAATGAAGAAACCCCCACAGAAGCTGTACTGCCCCAGAAACACCCTATGATGAGAGAAGAAGAGGGGTCTACCATAGAAGAAATAAGAATATCACTAAGGAAAATTAAGTCAAGGAAAGCAGCAGGCACAGATGAGGTCACAGCAGATATGATAAAAATGCTGGGTGAGATAGGGGGAAAATAGTTCTGGAGGGTACTCATAGCTGTGTGGAGAGAAAGGTGTATCCCAGATGAATGGAAAATAAGCATACTTGTGCCAGTGTACAAGAACAAAGGGGACATCCACAACTGTGGGCAGTACAGAGGCATCAAACTCCTATCACATTGTATGAAAGTTCTAGACAGGGTGATTGATAAACAGATATGCAGAGCAGTAGAATTAAGATGGGATATGAGCAGTTCGGATTCAGATCAGGATGCAGCACAACTGACCAGATGTTTGCAGTGAGACTGATAGTTGAGAAGAAGCTAGAGATGAGGAAAGTGTCCAACTGGGATTTCCGAGACTTGCAGAAAGCATATGACAAGGTCCCAAGAAAGCTGATCTGGGCAGATCAAAAACATTGGTAGAATTAGAGCAAGCTATGTACAAGGACCCAATGACAAAAGTATGAACAGTGTTTGGCGTCACAGAGGGTTTCCCAGTGGGAGTGGGTGTATACCAGGTTGTGAGCCCACTTCTGTTCGTACTGGTGATGGACTACATTAGCAAACAGGTTGGAGGGGACAGATCAACAAAGTTGCTGTATGTAGATGATGTGGCATTACAGGCAGACTCTGAACAAGAACTCCAGCACAGTATAGAGCAATGGAATGCAAAACGGAAGGCACATGGGATGAAACTAAACACAGATAAGACAGTGGTAATGGCAGCAAACTGAGGAAATTGGAAGAAGCTGAGAATTGAGATAGAAGGGAAGGTAGTGGAACAAGTAAATAGCTTCAAGTATCTTTGAGAGGTGGTTGAGGAGAAGGGTAGCCTGAATGAAGAGGTCAAAGCTGGAATCAGAGGGGGTGCAGCCAATTGTCATGGAATGTCAGGTGTAGTGTATGACAGAAGAATGCCATAGAAGCTGAGAAGTAAGGTGTAGAAAACAGTTCTGAGACCAGCTACTGTATGGTACAGAAACCTGGGCAATAAAGTCAGAGCAGATGAAGTAGCTAGATGTGATGGAAATTAAGTGCCTGAGAAAAGTGGTAGGATGCACTCTGTGGGACAGACGAAGAAATGAGGACATAAGAGCAGAAGCCAAAGTAGCTCCGGTTACAGAAAAGATCAGAGAACAGATTACGGTGTTTTGGACATATGGCAGAAAAGCAGTAGATAATCTGGTGAAGAAGATTTGGGACAGACAGGAAGAAGGTAAGAGGAAACAAGGATGTCCAGCAAAGAGGTGCATGGACTGAAAGTTGATTTTTTCCTTCCTCTTGCTTTTTTCGTGGATGTTTTTGGATTAACAGCTGTAACTCCAATGGAAAAAAGAACAGCGTACTCTCAGATGCAGCAAATGGGGTGCTATTTCAGGATCTCCAGCTTCATGGCAAACAGCTCTTCAGGCATGATGATACTATTCCAGCTAGTGAGACCATGTATGGAAAGATATGACACACATCAATGCTGTTGATAGCCAGAACACGTGTATGACCATGCCTGCTGTATTGGCCAGACTATAGTATTACATCTGCTTGGACAGTATGTTCCTGGTGGTTGCTGTTCTTACAGAGGTCATTGTCATACCTCTCAACTGTCCAGATTTTCCCATAATTTCCACATTTTTGCCTCAACTTTTTGGCCTGTTCATTATACAATTTGCAGTTTTATGGCAAATCAAGGAGGATCAAAGCCACTAAATGATGTACATTTAAGTTTCAGAGTTCATATCCTTCATAAAATGCATGCTAACACAAATCCTGTTATTCTAGCAACTTTCTGAATATTAAGGAGCAATATTTAAAATCTGTTCATGTTTTGGGGCCTTTGTTCCTCCATTATTTTAGGCTTTGTCCCGGGTTTTGTCATTGGGAGGTATGGCCTTTGTGAAAATTAATTTGTTGTCTTCACAGGTGAACGACTACTTGGTAACACTACTATGGAACCTCCAAACCTGATGGCAGAGGATTATCTACCCCTGATAATGATGGTGATGATGATAAGTTGGTACAATCAGGGAGTGCAGTGTGTGTTTTGCACACAGGGAATGTGACCAGTGGATCCCTTATGCTGACCACAGACACAGCTTCTGTGCCTGTGGCCACCCATGACACACACCATACAGGGGACAGGTTACTGTGCAATACCATCTACAGAGCAGTCATCAGTATTTGCCACAAGCCCCATAGGGTGAGGGCATATGTACGGGTGGGGGAGAGTACTGGTGCTCATTGAAGTAGCATTGTAATGGTCATGACATAATTTAATGTAGAGCCATTATGGTGGCATAGGCTATTACCACCACAGCCATTTCTGATTACTACAGATAATGCAAGGTATGTGAGATGAGCTGCAGGAGTACATGCCTCATATGTGTGATAGTTTCAACAGAATAATTATGTACTACCACATGCCATGTCTTCTCATGCTTGCATTCCTTGTATCAGGTGTTTTCCACAAAGCTGTTCAACTGCTACCTCTATGGATGTGTAACATATGCCAGCACAGCTAGCTGGAATTTTGTAAAGAAGTATATATCATTTGTATAGCAAATTGATTTGTACAGATGCTTGTGTTGAAAACTGTATTTGTAAAGCTGCTTGTGTGAAAAATGTATCAACAGTGTGTCCTGCTGGACAGTAAAGAAATATACATGTATATCAGACTGACTGTATTGTAACTGATTAAATGGGTTTATATCACGATTGAAACAGAATAACAGTGAACACCATAACATTGTATTCAGAAGTTTAAAGACTGAAAATACCAAAGCCGTGGAACATCAAATTCTTTCCCAAGAAAAGAATTTGGTGGGCCATTTCCGTGGCTTCGCTATTTCCTCCACTGTGGTGCGATCTCAGAGTTGGTATATTTAAGTAGGGGGTGTGGGGGGCAAAGCCCCCCACATTAGAAATGGTTTGTAGTGTTTTTGTGTTCAGTCTTTTGTGCTGGAACAGCAATTTTATTTCCCAGGGAAAAAAATCACTGTTCTCAGATTTCGGAGTTTTGCGCTTTCGGGGTTTGAAGTTCGATGTTATGGTGTTCGCTGTTACACTGTTTCAATCATGTGATATGAACCCAATTAAATCCATATGTTTTAACAGGGGATACTGGAAGAAGAGAGATTAAGCGCCGCCCCAGGTAACTTTTAGAAAAATATCCTGAACTTAAATTACCTGGTTTAGGCCATAAACATTGTGTCTTACAGATCTGATTGTAGCCAGAGACTAAATGTCTGTGCCAGAGATTGGTTTAGTAGCTCCTGTTGGAAGAGTAGATGTGTTTTATGGTTTATAGCTTCTAGATGCTATAACACATCTCAGCAAAACTCTGTCTGTGTGCATGGTAACACATATGTGCTAAATTCTGGTTCAGTTTCTATCAGTGGGGGTAGCACGGGAACCGTAAGTCAAATGATCAGATATATGCAATGTCATTCTGTAATCTAGGACAAAAATGATGTTTTAATACCAGATGAGAGAGAAGTCTCAGAGCACTCTGTTTTTGGAACCTGACAAAGAAAGAAGACCACTCATCTACTTCACCTTGCCTTGCTCTAGAAAGTGACCTGGGAATAGTAATTCTTTAGATCAGTCAGAAAAATATAGTGACATTAGTTAAGTACTGTTTTTCTGTACCTCTGTGAATATATTTATCTGTGTTATTTTAATATTTCCTGTGAATGAAACTCTGGTGTTTATTGTAAATTGATATTCCATATTTTCATGTTCTTTTATTATTTATTATTAAATATATTTAAACGTTTCATTGTATCTGGTCCTTTAGAGAATATTTTAACTTTTGAGAACACTCATATCTATTTGGTGACTCTGTAGCCACTCCTGAAAGCCTTACTGCATTGGTCAAACCACTACCATTTGTATTACTATTAATTACAGTCAGTATAATTGTGTATCTTTGTAAGAGCCTTAGAGTAACTGGCTTTGGAGTGTCTGGTGGCAGTGACTACCTTATAGTCTGGGTGGAAGGGGCATAACTAGTAAATCTGTGCCAGCCTTTTCCAGGTGTGTGTGTGTGTGTGTGTGTGTGTGTGTGTGTGTGTGTGTGTGTGTGTGTGTGTGTGTGTGTGTGTGTGTGTGTGTGCGTGCGTGCACGCGTGCGTGTGTGTGTGTGTGTGTGTGTGTGTGTGTGTGTGTGTGTGTGTGTGTGTATGTGTGTGAAAATCAAATCTCAAAGACTGTGTGTGTCAGCTGCCTGGAGCAAGGACACAAAGCAATGGTTTCACATTGAGGGTGCTGGAGAACTTGGCTTGGACATTTGGCTGAGGAGTCAACTCTGTAGCTGTGTGAGTGGGGAATCTTACTGGGGACATGGAAGGAGACAGAGTGAGAGAAATCCAGACCCTGACCTGAGTGCATTCCCTGTGTGGTCTTAAGGGAAATTATCCTTGATGCAGACAGCTGCATCTGGAAATATTGTGTGTATCTATTTTTGCCACAAGTGAACATCTCTCTCCAGTATCAGTGGTGAGGATTCAGGCTCCTTAATTACTGGAATAAAACCACATGAAAAAACACGGCAGATAGACTGCAAAATGAAAGTTTTAATGCTTCTGTTACCTTGGCTGAATGCCTTCAGGAACTATTTTGCATCAACACAGCAGTCAAATTTATACAAAAGTAAATTAAATAATTACCACTCCATCAAACAATTAAACAATTAAAAAACAGTTATAAGTGTTCCAAAACCATTCCCCACCAAATCATGTAAAAAGACAGTGCAAACCCATGAGCATATAACAAAGCTTATTTCAACATATTGCTCTTTAAATGTTGTTATATCAAATGCCAAAATTAACCTCCAAAGTCATACCAAAAGGATATGCTGTTCTATAATTAATGATAAATCTTGACTCTAACTGCAATAATTTCTGTACAAAATCGTTGTTACTTGTTACATCACATTGTGGTCTGGCCAACACACTAAAGACAAAACTGTCAGTCAGACCATTGTGTACAGAATGAAAATGTTCAGCAACTAGGCTATCCAATCTCACATTTCTTATATCCCCAAGATGTTCCAAGATTCTCAATTTTACTTTCCTTTTGGTCTGTCCCATGTACCACTTAATAGGAGAGCAACCGCAGCCCAAAATATAAGGACCACAATCAAAATGATCCCTTGCCCTATACTTTTTCCCATTAATACCTGTTCCATTTAAAATTTTCATTCTATTGCAAAGTTTACATTTACCACAGGGAAAAGGTCCTACCTCACCATTCCATTTAAAATTTTCATTCTATTGCAAAGTTTACATTTACCACAGGGAAAAGATCCTACCTCACCATTCTCCTTTCTCCCTTCTCTTAACTTTAACAACTACGTTAAGTTGAAAAATCTACTGGAAGAGAAAGTTACTCTGTTGGGGAAATATCTGCTCAAGTTGTCAGTTGGGGATATAAGAAATGTGAGATTGGATAATCCGGTTGCTCAACATTTTCATTCTGAACACAATACTGTGATTGACAGTTTTGTCTTTAGTGTGTTGGCCAGACCACAATGTGATGTAACAAGTAACAATGATTTTGTACAGAAATTATTGCAGTTAGAGTCAAGATGTATCATTAATTATAGAACAGCATATCCTTTTGGTATGAATTTTGATTTTAAATTTGGCATTTGATATAACAAAATTTAAATTGCAATATGTTGAAATAAGCTTTGTTATATGTTCATGGGTTTGCACCGTCTTTTTAAGTGATTTGATGGGGAATGGTTTTGGAACACTTATAACTGTTTTTAATTGTTTACTTGTTTGATGGAGTGTTAATTATTTAATTTACTTTTGTATAAATTTGACTGCTGTGTTGATGCAAAATATTCCCTGAAGGCATTCAGGCGAGGTACCAGAAGCATTAAACATTTCATTTTGCAGTCTATCCGCTGTGTTTTTTCATGTGGTTTTATTCAAGTTTTCTTCTTTGGAAGTTCTTGTGTATATGTATGGTGGCAATATGTCTTTGGAAGGAGTATCAGTGGTTCCTGGAGTGTTTCAGACTCAAGTGAACCACAAAAGGTTCACTTTCACCGATCTGTAAAAGGAGAGGGATGAAAAGTTTGGACTAAGTGATCCTTGGACCCTGGGTAATGAAAATGCTTCTTTTGTCAAATATGAGCAATTGGAGAAATTATTGACCAAGGAAGTTACATTTTTTTATGATATTAGACTGCTGGAAAAGTATGTCAGCCTCAATATTACACCCAGGGGGCTCAGAATAGATTGCTTGCCAGCGTTTGAATTTTCAGAAGAGGAGATGGATTTTCTTGAGACTGGAAGAGCGTGTCACTACAGTGTACTCTTGGTTGGTTAAAGAGTCTTATTAAGCATAATGTGAGAGCTCATAGTAAGAGTCACATCAGTATTTTGCAATTGCAGGAATCTCTTGTGACTGAGACATCTGAATTGGTGCTTTGTAACAACATGAGAGACATCAACGTTCGCGTTGCCAAAGTGGAGGGGGATGTCATCGAGTGTAAGAAAAAGAAGTTAGCTCGGGACATCAGTGATTACAAAAATAATGTAATTTTTTTCTTAGCAATGCAAACCGAGGAAGGGGAGTGAGCAATTGGGTGCTAGAGGCAGTAGATCATGCCCATTGCAAGATTCCTCACTTTCCTCCACTGAGACAACTGTGAGCAGTCAGAAAAATGTTTCATTCGAGGATCTCAATACGGAAGTTTGGCCACAAACAGGGTAGACATCCACGGATCGTCAAACAAGCCCCATTCAAGGAAAAGGATGGGGGCAAAAGAACCAGGGAAAGGGAAGAAGGAATTAGTCCCTTTGGTAGGGTCATGGAAAGACTGTAATGTTGGGTTTTGGACATTACGCTCTGATGGTGCGTATAATGTTGTTGAAAGCTGCACACAATGTGATATGGCTAAAAAGCTGAATATAGTAAATTTAACTGATTTAGTGCTTAGCAATGAAGCTAAGAATGTTTTGTTAAAAGGGACTACATTTGTTCCTACCTGTTTACCCACATTAGTGGATCTCCTTTGGGAGGTTAAAAGTTTTTGCAGAAAACTTCATTTAAGGATAATAGGCGTACTGACAATGTAATGAATGTTATGGTTGATGATGAAGAGGATGATCCTTTGTTAGATTTGTCTATTCATGAAAATCCTTTTTATGATGTTTGTGATGATCATAATGCAGATTCAAATGATGATGTTAGTGTTGTGTTTGAGTATTTAACTGGTTATGGGAGACTGGTTGTACCAAAGGAAGGTGCCCTATGTTAGTACTTTTATTCCTCCAAAAACATTAGTGGTGATTAACATTTTTGAAATGGTGCTTTGTAAACAAGTGGAGGTGGAATTTATAAAGTTTATGAAAAGAACAAAGCATTTTAACTTGAATAAGAATGAATGGTTTGCCTTGAATGAACTACGCATGTTAAATGACAAACATGTTTTTACACAAGCTGATAAAGGGGGAAATTGGGTGATTATGTTTAGGAGTGACTGCAACAAAATGGCTAGGGACTTATTGTCTGATAATAATGTCTATCAGAGGCTCTCTTCCAGACCTTTAATGGAGTTCAGCTCTTTGTTGTTTGATCTTTTAGAAAGAAGAGAGTGACTGGGATTTTTTCCTCTTCTGATGTGAAGAGGTTATATATTAAATATCCAAAAAATGCCAAGTTTTTTGTTATTCCAAAGATTCATAAGAACTTGAGAAAACCCCAGAGGAGACCTATAGTATTTGGTGTGGGGGCATATTTACAGAACGTTGGCATGTTTTAGGATACCCAGTTAAAAGTATATCTTTCAAGGATACCTTCTCATATTAAAAATACCAAGGAGTTGTTGGACTGTGTGGGAGACACTGAATGGCGAATGATTTTTATTGGGCCTGTGTGGACATTAAGTCATTATATATGCATTTCAACATTAGATTGGGGTTGGCGGCCATGACTAAGATGTTAGAAGAGAGGCCCCATACTTTCTTCATCCTCCAGTTGTTGGAGTTTTCTCTCACTCATAATTATTTTGTTTTTGACAAAGAGTATTTTTTTGCAGAAAGAAGGCACTGCCATGGGTGCTTCTTTCACTCCCTCTTATGCTATTTTGTCCATGGCACATTTTGAAAATGTATTAGTTTATTTTACTGAATTTTTTTCAAAGAAAGTTGTGTTATATAAACAATACATAGATGATTTAATATTCATGTGGAGGGGCAGTCTGAAATATTTTGATGTCTTTATGGAAGAGATGAGTAGAAATTCTTGTGGTTTGGAATTTACTTACAGGACACATGGTTATGAGATGCAATTTCTTGATGTTGAGCTATATGTGGGTTCAAGAGATAAGGTACAGTTTTAAACCATTTTACAAGGATGCTGCTGTGAATAGTTTTTTGCACATCAGCAGTTCACATCCACCACATTTGATCAAATCACTGCCATATGGGGAGTTTAAATGTACTTCTAACAACACATCTGAAAAATTTCAGTTGGTGTTGGAGTTTAGCAAAAGTAGACATAGGTTGTTAAGTAGGGGATAGCCTTTAAATTGTATACATGAGGCTGAGGTTAAGTTTAAGGGGCAAAAGAGTGTTTTGGCATAGATCCCTCTAATGGAATGGACAGGAAAAATAGAGGGGTCATACATCTTACGGGTAATAGGCACCCCATAGATAGTGGAGATGCCTTATTTTTTATTAATAGATTTTCCCCTTTCTCTGTTATTCTTAGAGATTTAGTTAACAACTTATGGTCTATTATTAGTGGAGATGACAACTTGATCAGATATTTCCCCGAGAGAGTAACTTTCTCTTCCAGTAGATTTTTCAACTTAAAGGAGTTGTTAAAGTTAAGAGAAGGGAGAAAGGAGAATGGTGAGGTAGGATCTTTTCCCTGTGGTAAATGTAAACTTTGCAATAGAATGAAAAATGTAAATGAAACAGGTATTAATGGGAAAAAGTATAGGGCAAGGGATCATTTTGATTGTGGTTTTTATGGGGTGGTGTATATTTTGGGCTGCGGTTGCTCTCCTATTAAGTGGGATGCAGGACAGACCAAAAGGAAAGTAAAATTGTGAATCTTGGAACATCTTCAGGATATAAGAAATGTGAGATTGGATAGTCCAGTTGCTCAACATTTTCATTCTGTACACAATGATCTGACTGACAGTTTTTTCTTCAGTGTGGTAGCCAGACCGCAATGTGATGTAACAAGTAACAATGATTTTGTACATAAATTATTGCAGTTAGAGTCAAGATTTATCATTAATTGTAGAACAGCATATCCTTTTGGTATGAATTTGGAGGTTCATTTTGGCATTTGATTTAACAAAATTTAAAGTGCAATATGTTGAAATAAGCTTTGTTATATGTTCATGGGTTTGCACCGTCTTTTTAAGTGATTTAATGGGGAATGGTTTTGGAACACTTATAACTGTTTTTTAATTGTTTATTTGTTTGATGGAGTGCTAATTATTTAATTTACTTTTGTATAAATTTGACTGCTGTGTTAATGCAAAATATTCCTTGAAGGCATTCAGTCAAGGTACCAGAAGCATTAAAACTTTCATTTTGCAGTCTATCCGCTGTGTTTTTTCGTGTGGTTTTATTCACGTTTTCGCCTTCATTACTGGCCCAGAGAGGGGACATCACATATTGGTGAGCAGTGGTGTGGATATTAATTAAACTTCTGTAGCCTGTAGGCAGTTGTCACTGAAGGTGTGTGTATTCTCAGCAGCCACAATGTAAACATTCAGAGTTTCATTTTATAACAGTTTTATTTATTATTTTGTCAGGGAAAACAGCTAAAGATGTCAGCAGAGGATTATGGCAAGCTGACAAAGAACTAGTTGGACAAGGTGTGCGAAGCCAAAGAACTGATGTATGCCAACCTGACTAAAGAGGAAATGATTTCAGCTTTAGTTGGACCAGACCAGCAACCAGAAGGATGACCAGTCTGGTGATGGCGATTTGCAGCCCTCAGAAACAGGACAGTTCTTCAGAGGATTTAAAAAATCCATCTGGAATTAAAGAGACTTGAACTGAGGCTAAACATTTAGAATTAGAATCAGCAGAGAGACTGCGGCATTTGGAGGCTGAATAAAAAGAGAAACAGATGCTATTAGAATCAGCATTGAGACTGTGGCATTTAGAGGCTGAAGAAAATAAGAAGCAGGGTCAACATGAGAGGGAGATGTTGACTTTTCACCGGGGTCATGGAGGTAATGAGGAAGGGAACAACCGAACTCCAGAAGCAATAAAGATCAATAAATTTCTTCCACAATTTACAAAGGGTGATAATTTTGATAGTTTTATTCATATATTTGAAAGAGTATGCAAAGAGTATAATGTTGATCAAGGGCTCGGGGTATGGTTCCTGACCCCCTTACTCTACGGTAAAGCCACAACTGCTGTTCCTAAACTGTCTGATATTTATTGTTTGTACTGTGATAGAGTAATGCAAAGAAATACTTTAAGTTAATACCTGAAGCTTACAGAAAAAAGTTTCATGAGCATACACACAAGGCAGATGAAAGTGTATGTGATTATATTGCTGAATTAAGCACTTATTTTCATAGGTGGGTGAGTGGGTCTCAGGTCATCACTTTTGAAGGCCTGGCAGACCTTTTGGTGAAAGAACAAGCCCTTAGCACTTTGCCTGAGGACATGAGAATCAAGAGTTTAACTCAGCAGATGAGCTGGGGAAAAAAGGGGATTTCTACTTTGCAAGGAGGGCATCACTGCACAGGATGGGGATACCCAATACTGCACATGGATATAAGGGAATCCATGATGGGCAGCTTAAACCACCCCAACAGAGTCCACCAGTAACAGGCGAAGCCACTAGTTCAGGTACACGGGCAGGATCAAGAGTTAAATGTTTTAAATGTAACCAGTGGGGTCACATATCATGTATAAGGTTCCCTATTAAGTAAGCAAACACTTATTATAGTGAATGCTGTTTAATCAACAGCTAAATATTGAGAAAGCAAAATCCCGAAGACAGGGAACAGCGATTTTTCCCCAGGGAAAAAAAATCACTTGGCCGTTTTCGGGACTTTGCCATTTCCTCCACTGTGGTGCGATCTTGGAGTTGGTATATTTAAGTAGGGGGGTGTGGGGGCACAGCCCCCCACTTCATTTTGTGTTTGTTTTTTGTTTTTTTTTTTCCCCGGACTAGCGATTTTTTTCCTTAAGAAAAAAATTGCTGTTCCGTTTGTTTGGAATTTTGTGTTTTCGTTTTTTGGCGTCAATTATACAGCATTCTATTTTAAGCGTTCGCTGTTATAATATAAACCCATGTAGATGTCCATGGAGGTAAGGGGGGAACAAAAGGTGGAGGAGCCAGCAAGTGGGAATAAAAGTATGCCAGCGGTAAATTGTCTAGAGATGACAGAGGTATCAAACTATTACCAAGGTTTATATCCAATCTTAGTGGATGGAAAACAAGCCACTGTTAACAGAGACACAGCCTCTGACATAACCATTGTGAAGCCTGCAGTAGTTAAAGAGGAGCAGTACTTGCTTGGGCAGTCCAGGACAGTCAGAGCTTTAGGAAGGACTCCATTCCACATGCCTTTAGCCAGTGTTCACCTTGACTGGGAGGTTGGAAAAGGAAGCAAGCGAGTAGGTGTGTTTGAGGATATCCCTGCAGATGCTTGATAGTAAATTATTTTGATAATGCAGTAACTTGTGTGTATGCAGTTACATACAGTCAGGCTTGGAGACAGGCATGTGGAGCTGGTAGCTTGGGGGAGATCCAGACAGACCCCACACCTAAAGTCAGGGTTGGTGAGGTGGCTATTTCATGGAGGGAGCTACCCTGTAACAGTGAGATTGAAGGTGAACCACAGCTGCTGGTAGGTACTGATGTTTACTTGGACAGAGTGACTTCAAGAGCAGAGGTGAGTGTAGATATCCAGGCTGATAGTGAGGCACTGCTGTTAGAGGATACCAGGCTTCATGTGGAAAGGGAGTTGGGAAAGGCCACAAAGACAGAGTTAAGACAGGCTCAGCTCTTGGACCCTATACTAAGAGGGTTGAGGGAAGTAGCTAAGGGGGTGCCTGATTCTCAAGGAAAAGGGGAGTCTGTATACTGGAACAAGGGGTTACTGTATAGAGAGTGGACCCCTGAAAGAGGGCTAGAGGATGAGGTAATACAGCAGTTGGTGCCTAGAGCCTACCATCTGGCACTTCTAGCCATAGCCCATGACATTCCTTTTGCAGGTTATATGGGCACAAAGTGCACCAAGAGACATATTATGCAGAACTTTTATTGACCTGTTATTGCAAGGGAGGTATCAGGGTATTATAGGATCTGTGAGCAGTGCCAAAAAATAGGCAAAGCAGGAGACAAGATCAAAGCTACTTTGATGCCTTTGCCTGTGATTGAGGAACCATTTCCAAGGGTAGCTATGGATATTGTGGGGCCTCTGAGTACCCCAAGTTCCACAAGGAAGAAGTATATCCTGGTGATAGTAGATTATGCTATTAGATACCCTGGGCGGTGGCTATGTCCTCCATCAAGGCAGAGAAGGTGGGAAATGCTTTATTAGAGATTTTCAGCAGGTTAGATTTCTGGAGAGAAGTACTGACTGACAGATGTGCCAATTTCATGTCAGACCTGCTGGCTTGTCTGTGGAAGTGCTGTGGGTTGAAGCCCCTATGACCACTCCGTACCATGCCCAGACTAATGGTATTGTGGAGAGGTTAAACTCTACACTAAAGACTGTGCTACAGGCATTTGAATACAGTTTAAGAGAGATAATGGGGAAAATACTGGCCCCATCTGCTGTTTGCATACAGAAAGGTACTCAGAAATCCACAGGTTTTTCACCCCTCGAGTTGCTGTATGGGCATAGGGTGAGGCAGCATTTAGATTTGATTCATGATGAGTTGGTGGGTCAGTGGGAATCCCACAAGGAGTCTGTTGTGGCCTATGTCCTAAACCTCAGGACAAGCCTTAGGGAGCTCATGGGCTTGGCCCAGGAGAACCTGGCATGACCCCAACAGCAAAAAAACATCTGGTAAGACAGGAATTCTCAAGCCTGAGAGTATGCTGTGGGACAGCAGGTTATGGTTCTCATTCCTTTCAGACACAATAAGCTGCAGGCAGTTTGGGAGGGACCATCCAAAGTGGTAAGGAAGGTCAGTGATGTTAACTACATGGTAGAACTGGTAGGCAGGAGGCAGGGGCATAAATGACATGATGAAACCTTACCATGATAGGGACGCCCTTTTGCTAAGTATTTTCAGTAGATGGCAGGAGGAGTCTGAGGGGGATCGATGGCTACATCAAGCCAGCCAGCAAAATGCCAAGTTACTAAGGTGAAGCCTAGGTTTCCAGGCATATGAAATGACAGTGCAGCGTTGCAGTGGGGTCAGCAATATCACTACAGATGGGATCTCAAGACAGGGTATGGGTTAACACATTCCCAGACAGGCTCATTCCTCTCAAGCGGCATTTCTCAAAGGTTACTTGAAAAACTAGCTTGAGTCTTCAAAGGGGGTAGAGATTTGACAATTTGAGGTATTGCCAGCTATGCCAGGAGAAGTAGGGCATTAGATGTGAAACATGCTAGCACAGCTAGCTGGAATTTTGTAAAGAATTATATGTCATTTGCATATCAAACTGATTTTTACAGATATCTTGTGCTAAAAAGTGTATTTGTAAAGTGGCTTGTGTTAAAATGCATCAACAGTGTGTCCTGCTGGACAGAAAAGAAATATACATGTATATCAGACTGTCTGGATTGTAACTGATTAAATGTATATGTTTTAGCAGAGGATACTTGAAGATAAGAGGCTAAGCTTAGTCCCAGCTAACATTCAGAAAAATATCCTGAAATTAAATTATCTGGTTTAGACCATAAGGATTGTATCTTACAGTTCTTTTTGCAGCCAGAGACTAAATGTCTCTGCCAGAGAATGGTTTATTAGCTTCTATAAAAAAAGTGGAAGTGTTTTATGGTTGTATAGCTTCCATATGCTGTAACATATCTCAGTAAAGTCCACAAAACACACCAGAACTTTAAAACAAAACTGCAGCTGGTGGAAAGAAACGGACACACGCAAACTTCTTAGCACTTTTGTTCAGTTTAATTAAAATTGAACTTCTTCAGAAACACACCCACAAAAAGACTACACAAATGTACACTAAATTAGAAAATCACATGATGAGTAATATCCAATACATCACGAGCTTCATTTAATAAAAAAACTCACTTAAAAAAACATTCATACCACTGTAAAATTATATTATTTGTGCTTGCAAAAAGCATTTAATATTGATAATTTCATTTGAGCCAGGATACTGGTCTGCCATCAACAAGAGCTGTCAAAATATTTCATGACATTCTAACAATACTTTATAATCACCACTGAACTTGTCAGTCTAACCCTTTCCAAAATAAAAAAGGAAAACTACTTGAAGTTAGAACACTCAGTTGAATGTCTGGCTAAAGCATTGGTTGCATCTTTTTTACGAATAGCCAGAACATGTTTGTTAATACATTTATTTAAGGCCCTGATGGTTTTGCCAATGTAAAAGTGGTCACAGGAATTACAAAAAGCTGAATACACAACACTGGTGGTGTTAGAAGTGTAATGTTCTTTGGCCCATACTGTCTTGTTGATATGCTTAAACTCAACCATCGAGGTACCCGAAATTAATCTACACTGTCTACATGACCCAAAAGGGTATGTGCCAGTTTTTAAATTAAAACTCTTTCCCTTATCATTCGAATAGCTTTCCAAAACAGACTGTATGTTGACCACATTTTTATAGGTAAATATTGGTCTGTCCCCTAATATTTTGGAGAGCTCAGGGTTACCTAGTACCACCTTCCAGTTATCAAACCTGATGTCTCTGATTATACCCATCTGACTAGTAATGGGAATGGGAAAAGCCAAAGTATAGCTACTAATGGGTTTGACCAGGACATCCAAAAAAATGTTGAGAACAAAAAGTAAAGGACTCCTTCCACTAAAAGTACTGCCAAAATAATCCAAATAATAAATCCAAACGTGAGGCAAGTACTACCAAGCTGTATATGAAGCAACTTCAGTTTAGTAAAACAATAAAAGCAGTATCATAAGCACTTTTGGGCAATATAGATACATTAATGAAATTAAAATGGCTACAATGGCACAAATTTTATTTTGAAGCTTGTCTTAAAAACAATATTGTGCCAAGAGGATTATGTGTTTTATGCATGCCAGCAGAAGGGGAACGCTATTCTGAGTTGCTGGCCCACTGGCAGCATATTCACTTACAAACTAGTAAATCATACATGAATTTACTTAGTTCCTTTTTTCAATCCGAAAAGGATGTGCTGTTAAACAAAGCTAAAGACCTACGTTTTCAGCTGGAAAGAGACTATAAAACTGAATATCATAAGAATAGACTTATGGACATACTATGTGTAGCTGCTAACTATGATTTAAAACTTCAACAAGTTAAGTTAAAGAAACTACAATGCGATTACCATGATTTTTCATCAGGTAACTTCTTTGTTTGGCCTCGCTCTCAAGAAAGAGCATGGAATGCTTCAAATGATGTAGCAGCCGCACCTGCACCTAATCAACAGCATGAAAAAGAATGCTTAGACTTTGTAAACTTAAAGCAGCCCAACACTATTCATTCATAGGGGCCTGTCTTGTTTAGTACAGAAAATAATGTAACATCTATCAATGTCACTGAGACAGTGACTGAAGGAGAAACATTTGTGGACATTAATTTGGGTACAACAGCTGGCCAAATGGATGTCTCTCCAAGTGACAAGCTGGACTTTTCCACAATGGAAGCCAAACCAAAACAACGTGCCAAAATGCCTGCATCTGTTGTTACACCTGCTTCCTTTTCTTCCTCCTCTTCTTTTTCTTCTTTTTTCACATTACCAGCACCGGTGAAGAAGAAGAATTCTCGGAAGAAGAGCTTTTCACATCAGATGGACAAGGACTACAAGAGACGACGGATCAACAATTGACTGCTGATAATGTATGCAGCATTTGTAATGTTCATAATATTTCAGGTATTTCTTTTTCTGAATTACAACTATCAGTGTTAAGCAAGGGTTTACATTTTGTACCAAGTACAGGGACATATTTTTGTACTCTAATACCTGAGCTGCTATACTTTGCACGGAATGTAATGGTTACTGATACTAACAGTGTTCAAACACCTCATGCATTGAAGTAACCTAGCACTTTTTCACCTACTTTAAATCCTACACTGTTGTTGTTTGTTAAATCATGTGAACGTGAAATTAAACAGTATCTACAGAATACACATAGATCTATGTAATTCAACTTAGACCAACCACATAGAAATGCACTGCAAGAGCTAAAGAATAATACCAACATAGTTATAAAATCTGCTGATAAGGGAGGTGCTGTTGTTGTACTTAGCAAAGAGTTTTATAACACACAAATAGATCTGTTGCTAACTGACAGACTGACTTTTCTTCAGCTGTCACCACTAATGGTGAATTCCTATATACAAAAAGTGCAGAAACCTTTATTTAACATGGAAAAAACTGGTTTGATAGACCATGAGCTGCTGACATTTTTATATATACAACATCCTACTATCCCAGTTTTTAAAGCCTTACCAAAAATTCATAAGGATCCCAAAACACCACCCATGAGACCTATAGTATCAGATAGGGGTTGGGTTGTTGTTTGTCTTTCGGCTTTTCCTGGTTAGGGGTCACCACAGCGGAACTCCAGTCCACTAATAATTGGCAGTAGATTTTCACGAATGCCAAGGTGCCAGCTCGACGTCCAACCTTCAACTAAGGCACGCCCATTTACGCATGTCTTTCGAACGCCCACCCAACCATGGGGAGGACATGCAGACTCCACACAGAAGGTACTCCCCACACTCCAGCCACGAATCGAATGGGAGAACCTCTTGCTGTGAGGCAGCAATGCTACTGCTGCACCACCATGGATATCCAGGTAGGGGTTGGGTAATAGAAAATATTTCTCTCTCGTTAGAATGCACTCTTAGACCAATGTTACAAACCTTCCCTAGAATTTTGAAAGATACTGTTAGATTTCTGGAATCATTGGGTGTTTATTTACAACAGACAGTGACATTTCCTATATGTTTGTTACTTTAGATGTAAAGAATTTGTTCACTGTCATAGAAAATCAATATGCTTTTACTGCCATAGAAGAAATACTGAACAAAAAGGTGAATATACATACAGATGAAAATATACAGTTATGTTCCTTATTAAGGCTAGTATTAGAGAACAATGTTTTTCTTTGTCAAACAAAGTATTATTGCCATAGACAAGCTATAGCTATGGGTATGCCTTGTGCGAACACATATGCTAACCTAGTCCTGGCATACTGGGAAGACATGGTGATATGTGAAGCCGCACATGACTGGAAAGACAAACTTCTCTTTTACAATAGATTAGTGGACGATGTTTTTTTTTTTTTTTTTTTTTTTTTTTTGTGCGGGGGCACCACATCAGAATTAACATCCTTTGTTAAGTATCTAGAGTCCACTACCAGCTTCTTCAGATTTTCATTGAATTATTCTAGTTCAGTTATTGAATACCTGGATGTTAGTATTATTAATAAAGAAAATGGGGAGGGAGAGACCTCACTATATTGGAAGCTTTTTTGGACTAACAGCATGCTTAGATATGATAGCATGCAACATAGATATGTATTCCAACACATAGTCAAGGGACAAGTCTGTAGAATATCCAGACTTTGCACGAATGAAAATTCCTTTATACAGGAATTAGACTCTTTAAAGAATAATTTTCAAGCACGAGGTTATAGTAAAAATTTATTAAAAAAGGAAATGGACAACAGCAGTCTCTATAGAAAAAAAAGTGCAAAACCATGGTTACACAGAGGTAAAAAATGGCCTAAAAAGGTAGATGCACAGGTCCAAAAAGGTTTGCAAATAAGTTTAACATACAATAATGATATAGGTGGTATATGTAATACAATTAGAGACAAGTGGAGAATTCTTTTAACAGATGAGAATATAACTAGAGTTGTAGGGACACAACATAGATTTATTTTTAAGAGAAATAAAAATTTGAAAGATATTTTGTGTCAAGAACCTATGCATTTTAAAAATTCAGGCATTAAGAAGACGGGAACTTATCCATGTCTATATTGTAAAGCCTGTAAGCACATTCTACAAGGGAACTATTTTATACACCTCAGGACCAACAAGAATTACTTTTTGAATATGTATGCTGTCTGTAACACACAAAATGTTTTCTATATTGCGAACTGTGAACAGTGTACTGCATATTATGTAGGAAAAACAAATTGCAGACTTAAAGATAGAATTTTTAAGCATCTATCAGATATAAGGGTAAGAAAAGAACACAATGCACTGTACAAGCATATAGAATTGCATAGTGATCATGTATTTGCCATTATAGTTATATGTGTTGTACATAGAAGTCAAAGAATGGGTAACTTGTATAATGAAACTGAATACAAAGAGATGCAATGGATTCTTAGACTGGGAGCTGACAAAGCCCCAGGATTAAATGATGATGTCCATTTAAAACCAGCTCTAGCAAAAAGGAGGGTAAACTATTGGTGTTTATTGGCTGTGTTGTACTATAATAGATATTATGTTTTTACTAGTGTTTTATCATCTGATGAAGGGATTTACCTGAAAGAGCTTATGATACTGCTTTTATTGTTTTAATAAAGTTGCTTCATATACAGCTTGGTAGTACTTGTCTCACTTTTGGATTTATTAACCAAAAAAATGCTGGAATTGTTATTACCTACTACGGTAGCAAGACCTCAAAATCGGGCAAGCTTTTTGTTCTCTCAAACCACTAACCTTAGCCACTATTTTGTCTGGCCAGTACCACTCATATCCCCTTTGTAGAAAAAATTCAAAAAGTTTATGGAATTTGCATTATGACAGTTTACATCCTAGTCATATGAAAAGAGGAGGGGTCAAGGGTCAGTTCATCCGACTCAGCCATTTAACCAGTAGTGACACCATCTATTCGGATGAAGTCCATAAACATTTTGAATTTTTTCTACAAAGGGGATATGAGAGGTACTGGTTAGACAAAACAGTGGCTGAGGTTAGTGGTTTGAGAGGACAAAAAGCTTGCCCAATTTTGAGGCAAAGAGGTCTCACTACAGTAGTAGGTAATAACAATTCCAACATTTTTTTGGATGTCCCGGTCAAATCTATTAGTAGCTATACTTTGGCTTTTCCCATTCCCATTACTAATCAGATGGGTATCATCAGAGACATCATGTTTGATAACTGGATGGTGGTACTAGGTAACCCTGAGCTCTCCAAGACATTAAGGCACAGACCGATATTTACCTATAAAAAGGCGGTCAACATCCAGTCTATTTTGGAAAGGTATTCGAATGATAAGGGAAAGAGTTCTAATTTAAAAAGTGGCACATACCCTCCTGCGTCATGTAGACATTGTAGATTCATTCCAGGTACCTCAATGATTGAGTTTAAGCATAGAAACAAGACAGTGTGGGCCAAAGAACATTACACTTGTAACACCACCAATGTTGTGTATTCAGCTTTTTGTAATTCTTGTGACCATTTTTACATTGACAAAACCATCAGGGCCTTAAACATATTTACGAACATGTTCTGGCTATTCATAAAAAAAATGCAACCAATGCTTTAGCTAGACATTCGACTGAGTGTTCTAACTTCAAGTTGTTTTCTTTTTTTATTTTGGAAAGGGTTAGTACTGACAAGTTCAGTGGTGATTATAAAGTATTGTTACAATGTCATGAAACATTTTGGCAGATCTTGTTGATGGCAGACCAGTCTCTCCTGGCTTAAATGAAATTATCAATATTAAGTGCTTTTTGCAAGCACAAAGAATATAATTTTACAAGTGGTATAAATTTTTTTTAAAAGTGAGTTTTTTATTAATTGACGCTCATGATGCATTGGATATTATTCATCATGTGATTTTCTAATTTAGTATATATTTGTGTAGTTTTTTTGTGGGTGTGTTTCTGAGGATGTTCAATTTTAATTAAAGTGAACGAAAGTGCTAAGATGTTTGCGTGTGTCCGTTTCTTTCCACCAGCTGCAGTTTTGTTATAAATAGCTCATCAAAGATTGCTCTGTGTGCATGGCAACACATATGTGCTAAATTCTGGTTCAGTTTCTATCAATGGGAGTAGCATGGGAACTAGATGTCAGATGACCAGATATATATGATGTAATTCTGTAATCTAGGACAAGAATGATATTTTATTACCAGATTAGAGAAAAATTTCAGAGCACTCTGTTTTTGGAACCTGACAAAGAAGGAAGACCACTCATCTACTTCATTTTGCCTTGCTGTAGTAAGTGACTAGGGATAAGCAATTCTTTATATCAGTCAGGAAAATATAGTGAGATTAGTTAAGTACTGTTTTCTGTATCTGTATGAATCTGTTCATCTGTGTTATTTTATTATTTATTATTAAATATATTTAATCTTTTCATTGTGGCTGGTTCTTTAGAGAATATTTTAACCTTTGAGAGTACTCATATCTATTTGGTGACTCTGTGTCCACTCCTGAAAGCCTTACTGCATAAGTCAAAACACTACCATTTGTATTACTATTAATTCCACTCAGTATAATTGGGTATCCTTGTAAGAGCCTTAGAGTAGCTGGCTTTGGAGTGTCTTGTGACAGTAACTACCTTATAGTCTGCGTAGAAGGGGCATAACTAATAAATCTGTGCCAGCCTTTTTCAAGCACAATTTCCCATAAGAGCATACAGGGAACACTCTCAGTCCAGGGTCGTGTGTGTTTGTGTGTGTGTGTGTGTGTGTGTGTGTGTGTGTGTGTGTGTGTGTGTGTGTGTGTGTGTGTGTGTGTTTGAAAATCAAATCTCAAAGAGTGCGTGTGCAGTTGCTTGGAGCAGGGACACGAAGCACTGGTTTCACAGAGGGGTTACTGGAGAACTTAACTTGGACCCTTGGCTAAGGACTCAACTCTATAGCTGTGCCAGTAGGGAAATTTATTGAGGACATGGAGAGAGACAGAGAGAGTGAGAGAGGAATCCAGACCCTGGACTGAGAGTGTTGCTTGTATGCTCTTATGGGAAATTGTGCTTGATGCAAACAGCTGCATCTGGAAATACCGTATGTATCTATATTTGTTCCAAGTGAACATTCCTCGCCAGTGTCAGTGCTAAGGATTCAAGCTCCTTGATTACTGACCCAGAGAGGGGACATCACATTAAGCATCACATCACATTCTTTGTTTTTAAAAAACTCTGGCATCTTAGTTTACTTCATTTCTATACACATCACCCCACATTTTAATAACATTGATTATTACTGTCTGTTTATATAGCTATTAGCATATACTTTAGCCAGTTCTGCTGGTAAACATTTACAGCTCACACTATATGTGTCTGTGGATTGCAAACACCTTGTGTGTGGCCAATCATCATGCAAAATTGCTTACCAAAATATGGATAAGGTTTCTGAATCCCAGGGACTGTGTCAAGAATTCTAGAACACTGAAAAGATTTTAGCCATGGCCCTAGTGCCTTTGTAACAGTTTTTTTTTTGTCATTTGGTGAGTGCATCCAGATACCATTTTTATCCTTATTTT
This sequence comes from Protopterus annectens, assembly GCF_019279795.1. Taxonomy (NCBI): domain Eukaryota; kingdom Metazoa; phylum Chordata; order Ceratodontiformes; family Protopteridae; genus Protopterus; species Protopterus annectens. Next base: position 920,145,293 of record NC_056746.1, on the reverse strand, counting down.
TCTCCATGACATAAAACAGTCTATAAATCTATATCTATACTATAAATTTGTATGTATATCTATATATATAAATACATGGGGAACAGTACATTGTTGAATCCCCTTTAGTTGACATATATTTAGTTGACAAAGTTTAGAGAACTACACAGATGGTCGACAGGATTGCACGATCACACAATTCTCAGGGTTGGAAAGTATGCCTTTCCCCAGACATTATGTGATCATGGAGTTAACACATATAATTAGTAGGGGGGCTTGCCCTTTTGACAAAAATGTTTTATTCTAGTCTTTTAATTTATGTTTTGCATGCGCTTGTGATTGTTGCTTAATGCATGCATGGGACTGCGTCGCCATTTGTAAAGTCAACCTTTTCTGGTCAGCTTTGTGAGTGTCAGAATTTGGGTGCTTTGTTGAATTTATATATATATATATATATATATATATATATATATATATATATATATATATATATATATATATAAAGATATATATATATATTGCTTGTGTCAAGGTGAGATTTAGCAGGGGTGCTGGAGCCTGTTGAAGGCTGGGGGGCGTAGGCAAGAAGGGTGCATGATGATCTAAAAAGGACAATTTTTAAGACTATTTACTACTGTGACAGAAGCCAGTCAATGGTAATCTATCTTAATCTAGTTTACCATTCTGAACCATCCATTGATAGGACTTACAAGAATAGATGATAGAGGAATTAGCTGCCAACAGGAGTGAAATAATTTGACCTCTGTGTTATTTGGTTATTGCAGTACTTGACCTGCATAGAAAAAGCAACTGCAATTGCTTTGTAACAAGTAACTTTGTGGATGTAGTTCTGACTATTGTCTGTGATGTTTTCAGAGCTATCACTGTTGGGATGAGATGATGTGTGTGTTGTCTTGGAACCAAATCAATAACTTAGCTTTCTTGGGATCTTTGCAGCAATATCTACTAGCTCTTTTCTGTCCTGCTTCTTCTTTCTGTCAGATTTTGGCAACTTTACTTTCAGATGATGGTCAGTGTGCTCCTTAGAGAGTTGCTCAGCCTCACTGAATAGCATTGTCCACAGACAGGTTCACTATGTATCCTTGTCAAAGGACTTTGTTAGCTACACATAAAATATTTACATTAAATTTTATATCCATCAAAAATGTATGGTAATGTAAAACCTGTTATTCTAGCAACTTTCTCAGTTTGTAACAGCAGGGTTTTAAACTTTATATCATTCAGAAAATGCACATTAATACAAAACCTGTTTGTTCTAGCAACTACTTCAGTTTGTAGGAGCAATATCAGTAATACTAATAATTTCAATAATATTAATAATATCAATAATATTAATATTTGGTCCCCCTCAATTGTTATTGGCTTTGCCCAGAATTCATAAACAAAGGAAAAATCACTGAGGCTTGAAAGTACTAAATAATGAGCTTCAGACTTTAAATCCTTCAGAAAATGCATGATAACACAAATCCTGTTATTTTAGGAACTTTCTAACTGTATATGAGAAAGTGCCTGTTTTAGGCCTTTGTACCCCATTATTTTTTATTATTATCTTCCTTATTTCTAGACTTGTCTAAAGCCTTCACCACAGTTTGTCACAGCAAACCTCTGCTTCAAATGGCCTCACTAGGTCTATATCATCTCACCCTCCTGTTGTTCAAAAGCTACTTGTCCAATAGGTATCAGTCAGTAAAATGGCAGTCCTCTCTCTCCTTATTTCCCATTCACCACCAGTATACCATAAGGCCCTATCCTTGATCCTCTCCTCTTTAACATTGTCACCAACACCTTCTATACATCCTCATAGCAGACCATCCTAATACAATTCACAGATGATTCCACACTCATTTGCACATCTGACAACATGGTACACCTCCAAATAATTACACAGGAAGCTTTAACAGCCACTGAAACAGGGCTTCGTAACTCACAATTCAGGCTTAACCCAAAAAAGACTAAGTTACTACTTTTTCCCCCAAACCCTTCTCTTGTGAAAAAAACAAAATTTAAAGTCCTCTCTTTCGATAATACAATGATTGACGTCACTTCTCATAGCAAATTAATATAGGTGATAGTGGATAATAAGCTTACATTTGACCTACATACACAAAATTGCATAAAAAAACTCATCAAAAACTAGGGATGCTTTACAGAGCCCAAAACTCTCTCACCAAAGCAACTAAAACTTATCTCCTCCACACACTTCTTTATGGCACTCCCATCCTTACTAATCTCCAGGCTTCACGACAATTAAAACTTAAACAATGATGTAACAAAGTTGCTAAATTTGCAAAAAATCCACCTTTCAAAACCCATCATTGTATAGTATTACAAAGCCTAAATTGATTAGAACTGCCTCATCAACTAACATATACACAGCTTCTTACCACCTATAAAATTATCCAGCATCCATCTGCCTGTCCAGCACTTAAAAACATTCTACACAACTATGCTGCCAGTCAGTCACTGAGATCCAGTGACCAAAAACTCCTGTCTCTCTACAACCCTATCAAATCTGCTGGGCATTGTCTGTACTCGTACGAGGTTGCTAAGACCTAGAACTCCTTAACTGTATCTATCAGGTCTATACCCTCCCTCCCATCTTTCAAAACCACTCTGAAAGACATCCTAGCTACAATCTGGCTCTGTTAAAACCAGAATAAACTATTTTCCTAAATGTGACCAAGTACCTTTTCATTCCTTCTACCTCCTTACTCTCCCTTCTTCACTTCCTTACTACTGTCAAATTGTCTTCCCTGACTTTCTCTCTAAATATGCAATAAGGCTGTTTTTCCCTCATTTCATATTGGAATTCCTATTTGTATTAGACTAACTTAACCTTTAATTTCTCTACAAACTGTTTAAAATTTCCATAAATATTAAATGATTGTCATATAACTTATATTGATTCTTAACCAGTGTTTTATATTATCTCTGATTTGTTGCAATTATTTAAACTGTAGATGTTTTTGTTTTATTTTTGAAGACTGTAAAATTATTGTTCTTAAAATGTTTTGCAATAATTTACAGCTTTTCTCCCTGGACCTCTGCTGAAAACGAACTTCTACCCATCTGGACTTTCCTGGTAATCAAATGTCAATAAATAAATATTTTTTTAGTTCCAAGAGTAAATCAACATATAACTTTATGAAGGATTGCATTATAGAAATATTTGCTGACTTTGATATTACTGGGACTCCTCGGTTCATAATTTGAGACTTTGAACCTGCAGTGATCAAGGGCGTTCTGTGCAATTTTCCACTGACAGATGTTACAGGTTGTTTTTTTTTACTTTACTCAGAATATAGTGGGATTTACATGTACTTGGTTTGTCATATTTGTATGGCAGTAATGTTACTTTTAAAACAACAATTCAGCAAGGTATAGCACTTGCGTTTTTGCCTCCTAGTAAAATTCAAATTGGGTTTTTTGGAATTAAGTACCATTTCCTGAGGCTAGTGAGCCTTTGATGAAGTACTTTGAATAGTACTATGTACTGGGCCATTTATGTAAGGTAGTAACATAGGCTAAGGATGTACCTAGACTTCGTCCTCTGTTTCCACTATCATTTTGGGCTATACCTGCTGCTGGTTTGCCAAGGACTCAAAATCTCATTGAGGGGTGGCACAGGAGGCTGAGATTTCTTTTGAGATATTTGATGGATCTGTTTGTTGTCTCACTTAGTGAAGTTAATGGGTTGTGTGGATGAAATGTGGTTGTGTTTGTCATTGGGAAGTGTGTAATCTCCCCCTGTGACAAAGTCAGAAGGTTAAAGAGAACTCTATAGTTTATTGCTGAACACAAGCAGGATTATTCAGCATTGCAGTTCCTAAGACAACTTGCTGTGTCTTTGCATGTTTAGTTATATGGAGAAAAACGATGTTTAAGATATTCTGTGAAATAAAGCATTGTGTCCATTTTCAATTAAATGTGCTGTGATTACTTGTATCATTGATTTTATGTGCTATAATCTTTTCTGATAAATTTTGAACTGGCAATTGCTGCAAGTTGCAAATCAAATTGTTATAGCCATATATATATATATATATATATATATATATATATATATAGCTATATATATATATATATATATATATATATGCATGCTATATATATTTTTTTTGCATGCTAGCGTATGTGTGTGTGTGTGTGTGTGTGTGTGTGTGTGTATGTATGTGTGTGTGTGTGTGTGTGTGTGTGTGTGTGTGTGTGTGTGTGTGTGTGTGTGTGCGCATGTGCGTGTGTGTGTGTTTATCTATGTGTATATTTACAGCCATTAAAAAATGGACATTTGCAAATGAAAGAAGAGACAGAATCAAATATCTACACATTTAACTAAGTTTGCTGAAAGGATTGCATTTTAACTTGGAATGAATATAAAGAAAACTTTCTGTTAATACGGAAAACTATCCTACATTGCAGGCAGAGGACAAGAAGGAGAAAAGGGTACAGTTTTAACAGAATACGAAGCTGCTAGTCAATGAAGAAACAGAAATAAAAGCAAGCCACATTCTACTGCATTATGATTATGTATTGCAAAGTGCCCAGGTTGGTGTGTGTGTGGGGGTAAAAAGAAAATTTGGCAAGTTTCCAAACCAAAACTTTGTGTTGTATGCCTAAGGTGCTGTTCTGGAGCACCTATCTAGGTGTGCTACTTCCACTTCAGTAAAGAAAACAGCATCAGCTATTAGGATGTTTTGTCAAATGAGATGCTTGTTGCAGGTCAGAAGTCATGATTCAGTCTGCCCACATTTTAACTTTATAGATAGTCCTCGGTATGTAATAAGATGAAATTATCAGATGTGGGAGATGACTTTATAAGGAAATGGAAAATATTCTTCTGGGTTATATTCTATAATAAAATAAATTCTCCTAGCTTGTTATCCAGCTTCTAAACTTTGACATATAGTTCCTATACAATCATATCTGCAATCCAGAAAATGCACATGGAAAATACATGCCGTTTCTATTTGGCTGTTTGTTTATGTATTTATTTATTTTGTATTGATTTAGATCACTGTGCTTTTGTGCAAACACTTTTAATTAATATCACCGTGGATCTGTTCACAGGTAGAAGATACTTAGTGCACAGGAAAACCATTTTCTCATTATTTCACATAGCATAATATCATTATCCAGTGCCAGCTTGCAAGTGAAAGCCCACTGCTGAAAAAAGTAGTTGCATTGCCAGTTCTTTGTCAAAGTTAACTCATATTGCTTGCAAATTTGCTAAGTAAAATTAAACTGCAAAGAAATGATACTAGTATGAATTTATTACAGTGAAAAACAGTATTTCACATCATACAGCTGTCAGAAGCTAAGAATTTTGCTCTACAAAAGGCATATATATTTTACACTTTACACGCACACACACACACACACACACACACACACACACACTATATTGAAATGTATTATAGTGTGTTCACACTAGTATAATTAGTATCCTAGTGAAGGCAAAAATATACTGTATACTACATAACAAATAGCATACACAGGCAAAGACTCAGCAATGGTTATCAAAATGGAAAAACAGATTGTTATGCTAACCAGTTTTTATGGAGCTAGGCAATCATAATATGTCCTAGCTCTTATGCAACTCATTCATCATTGCTATAGTACATTCTATTCTTATTTCTCACTTCCTTCTTATAGCCTTCCTAGTCAGTAGCATCAATAACAATAGTATAGTCCATTCTTTTTCCAGCACTTTAACAACATGTAATCGGCAAAAGTGTCTTGGTGATTTCTGCACTTTTGTCCTTGAAGCAAATCCACCTTAAAGACTTTCAAAATAGAAGATATATCTCTAGATATGATAGCTATAGCTATCATGCTCATAGCTATAGGACTATATATCTGTGTTTGTCTGTATGTCTATCTTTCTACATATTTATCTCTCTCTGTGTAACCAAAGTACCTTCCATATTTCAAACATAGATTTACATAATATTGAAGCATTGTTTGAACCTCACTGGAATATAAGATTGTTTATGCTGATTTCCAAGATGGCTACATATTGAGTAATAGCTTAATTCCACCTCTCCCAGTGTGAAAACAGAAACTTAGCAGAGAAAGTCAGTGAACTTATGCTTCTAGGTAAATTTCAGTAACAGGCTAAAAAGAGTACTATCTGGATGCCAGGAAAAAAGAAATACAGAGGACCTGAAGGAATATCAGCTAGAAAAGGTGAGGAAAAAACGCTGACTGGGAAAAGAACTGCAGCTGTTCAGCAAAAAGTAGTGCAAGCTCCAGACATGATTTCCAGTAACCTAGATGAAAGTATAAGACAATTGCTCAGTTGCACACAAACCTGATTAAAATAAACAAAACACTGATGGAGTATATCAACAAAAAAAAGACTGGAAAAAATGGAAGAAACTTTACCAGATGTTCAGATGAGGTGGCAAAATTCCAAAAATCAGAGGTCGAAATGAAGAAAAGGCTGACTGAATATGACACTGCACAAAAAGAGATTTTTAAAAAATAATAGAATAAGAGTATAGATCACATAGGGAAAACCTGAGATTTTCTGCTGTACCAGAGAGGCTGGAAGGAACAGACTGTGTTAATTTATGAAAGCACAAATAAGCAACTGGACTGGTATTCCACAACATGAATTGTTAATTGAAAGGGTACATCATGTGTATGTTCCAAACCTGGCTCTGAGAAAGCAGCTTAGACTTTTAACAATAAAGATGCAATCCTACCAGCAGAAGGAGCTAATTCTGTCAAACATGTGGCAGAAGGACAAAGTCATAAAAGTGGGAGACAGCAGAGTGTTTGTGGAAATTGAGTACTCATTGTACACCAGGCAGAAGGGGAGTAAATTTATTCCACTGTTCAGGGAATGTTGAGATGCAGGCATGAGATTCAAACTGCTGTACCCAGCTATCTTCAAAATATTTTTCCCTAGAGGGCAAAATCATTTTTTGATGAAGTACATGCTAAGGAGGAAATACAAGTTTTCCCAACAAAAGCCGAGCTATGAAACAGAGGGAGATGCTGTTTCTTCTTCTTTCGGTAGTAAGGAATGCAGAGAGGCTGTGCCAGTGAAACTTTTTCCAATGTTTCAATAGAAGGTGCTTAAGAGAAGGAAAAAAGCACAAGAGTCAACTAGAAGAAACAAAAGTACATTAGAAATAAAGTGGAGACAGGATTTGGGAGATGGAGATGAACAGGAATAAAACCAGTAACTTGGAAATTGACAAATGTGGGATTACAGATCAATAACTAAGGTTGTAAAACGTGAAATAACAAGAAAATCTGGAAATATTGGATATTTTGGAATTTGTTGGACTTGTAGGGACTCTAAAGCATATTCCCTACTTCATGTTATTAATGTTTGGAAAAATACTTAGGAAAGTGAAAAAGTAGGGAGAAAAGTAGCTGTAAGTAAAACTATTTTTTTCTTAGTACTATTTCTATAGTACATGATTTTCTTTGTATGTTATAAAGTAAAGTTTTCTCAGTTATTTTTACATGTAATGGGGATACTAATGTAAATAGGTGCTCCTGTTTTTCTTTCTTTTTTTCATTTTTTTCTTCCTCCCTCATTCTCTCTTTCTCCTTGTTCAGTTTTAAGAAATATAGGCACTGCAATGTAAAAATTAAATAAATAAATACATACAATTTTAAAAAGTCTGGTTAAAAGAGCATAAGAAAAAAAAAACAGTGTGTTTTTTCTCATTCTTCTATAGGGGAATAACTGGATTAAGGCCCTTAGCTTGATCTAGTAACAAGTTTTGAGAGTAAGTAAATGAAAAAAAAAATAGTGACTATTATAAGGCTTTATTCTAGTAGATAAATGTATGCTTGTTCTGTAACTGGTTCTCTTGTCTCTATGAGACAATCTGATAAAGAGAAATGGCTAGGAGATAATGTTTTCTGAAAGCATTCAAGTGTTTTCCAAGTTGAGAGAACTATAATAGGTTTTAGGGGGGTATTGGGGTGTGCTTGTTTGTTCTTTTTTTTGTTTGAGGGCTTTTAATAAAACAAAATGTTTTATAACGTGACATAGGCTCAAATTGCTCAAATGAATGTGATGTGATAAGAAACAACTGTATAAAAGGTCAACCTGCCAACCAGTGTATTCATGTAACACAAAAGCTGGAACTAGACATTTAACAAAAAAGCAGTTATACATAAAAGGTGAGAATAATAACTTCTTAATACAATGATGCTTTCTGTGATGTCTTTAAATGTCAATGGTCTCACAGATAAAATACAAAAAAGAAAGAGTAGTGAACTATATTAAAACTGTAGAGTGCAAATGGCTATGCTACTGGCAACACACTTGGAAAGAACTGAACATATGAGTTTGATAAATAAGGATTTTCAGGATGTTTTTTCAGAGAAATACCTGGGACAAATGAAAAGATGAGTACTTACATTAATTGTAAGAGGAGCTCCAATAGTGATGGAAAAAGATAAAAAAGATAATATTGGTATGTATACAGTACTAAGGGTCTACTAGCAAGGGAAGAGGATTACACTGGCATATATTTATATTCCACCTAAAACTGCTATAATGGAGCCAGAAAATTCTGGGATAAATAATCAGTTTTCAGCAAGGAATATTGTTTAAAAGCAAGGACTGGAATTTGATTTGCAACAGAGCAGATGTGTCTGGGGAGGGGCAGAAGTGAAAATATAACAAAGGCAGGAAGATTTCTTGAAGAAATTTATGAAAATATTTGGCATGTAATATATAAATTTAGTACTGGGAGTTTGGAGTGAATGTCCATATTATTCCCCAACATACAAAAACTGGGCTAGGCTAGATAGAATTTACATTTCACAGAAACAACTGCATTTAATTAAAGGTCTTGATACACACCCAATAATTATTTTAGATCATGCATCAATATTAACTAAAATAAAAGCACAGGATAATGAAATAAAAATGAGACACGGATGCTTTCCCATCTATCTGCTGAAAAGAGAGGTATTTAAGGAATGAGTAGTGGAAATTATTCAGGAGCTATTAGAGAAGATAGAAATTTCTTCTGAAAATATAGCTAGGGAGTGGAATAAAATTGAAGTGGAGTTTAAAAGTAAGGTGGTAATAAAAGAAAGGGAGATATGTTTAAGAAGTAGCAAGAATTATTTTGAGGGACTGGCAAATGTTATAGTATTGCAAAATAGGGTGACTCTCACAGAACAAGAAGAGGAGCAATTGCAAAATGTTAAACAGAGAATAAGGGATCACATTGATAATATGCATGAGTTTAGAAAGATTGCTGTTAAGCAACTGTTTTTTGATAATAACTCTGGAGGGCAAAAATGTTTATCATAACAACTCAAGCAACAGAAAGTCGAAAGGGATGTTACAAAACCTAGGGAGCCTATAACATGGAAGATAACAAGAGATCCTGTAGAAGTATTAGAAATATTTTGGAAATTCTGCGAAAATCTCTATAAAGCAGATAAATATGGAAATCAAGAAAAGGTACAAATGGAAATGTTTATGATATAATCAAATATGCCAAGGTTAGAGGCCGATGAGGATCAATTACTAATAGTTAATATAGGAGGACATGAGATAAAAATGGTGATGAATAACCAATCTACAAGAAAGTCTCCAGCAATATATGGTATTCCAGTAGACGTTTGGAAGCTAGGAGGGGAAAAAATTGATAAAAGTCTGGAAGGTTTTGCTTAACAGTACTTAAAGAGAAGAAGTACTAATATCCTGGAAGGAAGAGGTGGTAGCTTTAATACCTAAAGATGGTAAAGATCTGTCATATTCAGCTTCATACAGGCCCATTTCTATACTAAACCCTGATTATAAAGTGTTTATATCTATAATGGCTGAAAGAATAGCAAACGTGAGGCCAAAGTTGATAGATATGGATCAGTGTGGTTTTGTGAGGGGAGGCAAACATTTAACAGCATTAACAGAACATCGATGATCCACAGGGAAGCAGAGGAAATAGGCAGGAGTGTCCTCTTCCCCCATTGTTATTTGCATTCCATTTAAATTCATTGTCAAAGAAAATAAGGGATCAGAAATTCAAGTATATAATTGGTATGGTAGTTGAGAAACACAGGCTCTATTTGCCTATATTATTATATACCTGATAAAACCAGAAAAGGACATTACAATGCTGCAGAATACTTTGAGACAGTTTCAGACTTTTCAAGATACAAAATTAATGAAGCTAAAACAAAACCAATAGCAGCAAGTTATGTACCAACACATGAATTGGTTCAGCAATCTCCATATTTTAGGGGACATGATAAAATGAAGTATTTAAGGAGTATGGATTAAAAATGATTCCAGTGTGGCAGCTAAGGATATGTGGGAAGAAACTAAACAAAAGATAATACAAATGCTGAGAAATGGGAAGGTCTGTTATATGGATATGGATAGTAAGATACAAGCAGTTATAATGTTTGTCCCTTTAGTCTTATAAATAAGTCAGGCATATTTTTTATCAACCAGAGGAGCAGTTGCAGATAGCAGTTAATAAAGAACTGAAGGATTTTATCTGGGAGGGGAAGACTGAAAGAATCAAGTGGAATAAGCTGATTCTTCCAATAGAACAAGGGAGATTGAGATTGCCTGATTTGAAGGGGTATTTCAGAGCTACACAGTCAAGGCTCGTATGCATACCACAAGCAAAAACCTACAATTCAAAGGGGAAAGAGATGATGATGAAATGGGGGTAAGTTCAAGAAACAAAGAGAGACTGGGATTTTGGATGCAGACTTTTAAGGAGAATAACAGCAATTATAAAGAATATTAAATTCATGAAGTAGCAGAAAGTATTCTAAGAACTAAGACAACATGGGAATGGAGAAAAGAGATTCTATCAATAGAGATGACTGCAAGAAGGGATACAGACAATAGGCAAGAGGAGGCTGGAATTTATTGAAGAAAACTGGTAAGGGAACTAAGGTATTGGGAGCACATAAATGCAGAGGGAAAGGTAATAGAATGGGAAGATGCCAAGAATGTATTTGGACTGGGGGTTAAAGACTGCCTTCCCTATCAAGGATTGATATCAGAGTATAGGCAAAGAGGAAAAAATAGGGGGAACCTAAATGAAAGACCAGCACTGGTAAAGTTTTTAGTAGAATCTAGAAAATAATCTGCTGTTAAAAAAGGAATACTTAGTAGAGCATATAAAATATTGCATAATAACTATAAGAATAAATCAGGAGGTTAGAAATAATTGGGAAGATAGATTGGATAAGTAATTCACAAAGAAACAATGGGGGGATATATGGTTGTCTCCCAAATATACAACAAAATCTAGAAGATTTAGGATTTTTGCTTGGAAATATTTACATAGATATTTTATACCCCAAGTAGACTCCAGATCACTTTTCCTCAGGTAAACAGCAAATGTTTGAGGTGTGATATGGAAGAAAGAAGTAATCGGAAACATATTTTCTGGGAGCGTAAAGAGTTGGCAGACTTTAAAGATTCCCTGCAGATTACTCTGTCAGAGATACTAGTTGAGCAAATTGGTGTAACTAGGGAAATGATTTTTCTAAGCTATGATACAGAATTAGAATTGCCTACAGATATTAAGGCTTTGCTGAGTCTAATTATGGTGGCTGTCAAAAAGCAATTACTAGAAAATGGAACTCAAAGTCTAAACCAGCTGTACATGAAGCAGTGAATATAGTGACAAAGATAAAACAACTGGAATTGAGATCTTTAGAAAAGGGTAGGAACAAATTACATAGGAAAAATGGGACCTGTAGGAACAATACATATAAGGGAGGAATGAGGTTTAAAAGAACGCAGAATTTGAATAAGCTATGTAATGTCTGACTGACAATGATTGGGTAGATTATAAGTCATGTATAATGCTTGCAACTAAAATTATGATAATATGATCCGTGAGGTAAAATGCTTGCAACTAAGACTATGTCAATATGGTTTGTTTTCATTTACATAAATGTATGATTGCCTGTGTCATAAGTGATAATTTAATAAGGATATTTCTTGTTAACAAAAAGACTGTTTATGCAGATATCTCCATGCAAAAACATTAATAACTACCTTGATTTAACAGCATAACTCAGTACTTGAAAAATCTATTTTCAAAGTCACATCATTAAAAAAATATTCAACTCACAAATCCACACCAGTTAACCTCATCATGTCTCACAGTAGCACCAACCACAATGGTAACCCTGTTTGAACACTTCTGTCGTTTGTGTACAACACTGAACGTCATCAGAACAATACATCAAATAAAAGCATTCTGTGAAAATGTGTTTTTATACTTCACACAGTCAATGTCATAGTCATACACATTAATTAATTAATTAATTAATTAATCAATACAATCAAACGTACAGTCTTTAAAGCGAACATCCACATTTTTTACTCCTGTCTAATTTTAGCTACCCTTTCATACATAATTCCCAATTATTCAAGTCTTTATCCATGAGGTTCCAATAACAAAGATATTAGTACTGGCAGTGTATTATTTAATAGTTCAATAATATCCAATAGCATTGAAGTTCTCACCATTCCTTCATAATCTTTCATTTTTAAAGTATATAAGGTAAAGAGTCAGTGGATTTTATACCAAATACCTCACGTACATGCTATACATAAATGTACTATTCGATTTAGAACAAACTCAGTCTACATTTTGTTCATACCTTACAAGTCCACAGCTAAGATCCATGAGTTGTTAAACACTACAGTATATCAGAATATCAATAAAAAAAACTTTGTTGAGTATTGTCTGCCATCTGTGAGAAGTACAGACTGCTCTCAGATGATCTTTTTTGACACTGAGGCATGGGACAGTTTATTTTTCCCACTAAAAGTCGAGTAAGCAGAAAACACAGGGCAAACAGCTGCTCAGCCACTAACAGAGAAGTTAATTTCATCTTTTAAAAACACAGGGCTAGCACTTGCTCAGCCACAAACATGGAAGTTAATTTCTTCTTTGTTTTATTTATTTATTTTTTTAACAAATACAGTGGGTAAGCTGCCCAACTGTGAATGCAGAAGTTTCTTTAAATTTCTTTTCTTTTTTTAAACACAGAGTGAGCTACTTAGGCACAAAAGCAGAAAATTAGTTTATTTTATCCCCAGAACAAGGCAGAAGGCAGACAGTCATCGAGATGCAAAACCCCACACCAACCCTACAGTTCTGGTACCCTTGAGATTTAGTAAATAACAAGGTCTGCAATGTGAAGGGAAACACCAAGGCTTGTGGATGAATTCAGTTCAAACTAGCATCTACTTCCTTTTCTGCATTGAGTCCATCTCACTATCTGGACCTTTCTTAGCATTGTTGCAAGGTTTGCAATGGTTGACATCTGTCCGAGGCAGTTCCTAGAGTTGCAGCGACAGTTGGTAGGAGATCACAATACAATGCTGTGCTTAAAAAAAAAAAACTGTATTTGGGACTAAAGAAAAATTTGCAAGTGGGTCCATCCTTCCTCCCTGACTCCTCAGCCTCTGGATTTTAGCTGCAGCATGGCTGTTACTATATCTGCTCAGTCTCACAGCAGTGTAAGATTTAATGTAAAAAATCTAATTCAGAAAGCACCACAACAGCATAGAGTACTGGATATCCAAATTAAGGGGAAACCAGTGGAACAGGAAGCAATTGGTCAAGTGCATTATGAAAATAATGTGGAGCTTTCCACAGGAAACCAGTAAAAACATTCACTTGAAGCTAGACAGCAAGGAAAGGAACATGAAACTGTGAAAACTTTAATGCAGTCAATGTTGAGGAGTGATAGGCCAGTGAGTTCCCATATGATAGAGCAATGGATGGCTCAGGATGAAATTGATGAGACTGTGTCACAGGAAGATGCTATAAAACCTTCTATAGAATGCCAACATACTGGAAAACAAGGGATGTGCCCTCAGTTTGGAAGAAAATTAACTAAGAGAATAATTGCTAGATTTAATAGACATGGACAGATATATCAAGATCAATGAAAGAAATAGACTGCAGAAAGTTAATAAAACCCAAAAAGTCAGAAGTCTGATAAAACAAATGAATACAGTAACTAGGACTGTTCATAGAGATCCATGCACTATAACAGAAGTAAACAGGATACATTACTGTGCAGCTAAATTATTAACTGATAAAATTCTACCACAAGAACACAGGGTAGTGAGGGAGAGAAAGGGGAGAAATCGAATACCATCATGGAGATATCAAATAGAGAAAATTATAAAGCAATTAAGACAAGAAGTGTCACTTTTAGAAGACTATAGAAGAGTTCTGGTTAAAAGTATTAACATTTTTGCACGAAGATTTAGCCATGACTAAGAACTGTTTATATGCGCACCCAGAAAAGACACCAACGTGGCTAACAACAGGAAAAACCATGCTCCTACTTAAGAGTGAACCTGCAAGCTACCCCAAAACTTATAGACCAATAACTTGCCTTCCAACGATGTATAAACTATACATGGGAATTGATGCTGACAGAGTTTATAGTCATGTAGAAGAAAACTCAACTATGGCATAATGATTAAGGCATTTGCCTTATAAACCAAACGTGAAGGGTTTGATTCTTACGTGGGGTAATTGGCTAGGCTTAAAATGGTCCAAAAAGGCAGTTAGCCTAGTACTAATCTATGAACTCTATGAAATCTATGGCAGTAGAACAAAAGAGCAATAAAAGAAAGTCATATGCAACAAAGGATCATTTGTTGTTAAAAAAGTCATAGTGGAGAACTGTAAAAAGGGGAAGAATCTAAGTATGGCATGGATTGACTACAAAAAAGCATTTAATAGTATCCCTCATTCATGGATAAAAGAGTGCTTAAAAATGTATAAGGTACACCCCACACTGATCGACTACATTACAGTGACTGTGAAACAGTGGCAGACCACTTTGCAATTAAGCCATGATAAAGGACAAATTGTTATCCCAGGGATAAAAATTCATAGGGGGATATTCCAGGGTGACTCTCTGTCACCATTACTATTCTGTCTTGCCCTTAATCCATTAAGCTGTTTACTCAACAGCTTAAGCCATGGCTATAATCTGGCTCCTAGAAAACAACAAAGTATAAAGACGTCTCACCTTCTCTTTGTCGATGATTTAAAACTGTATAGGTCATCAAATGAGGAATTGAAGGCACAACTGCAAGTTGTCAAAACCTTTTCAGATGATTTAAGAATGTCATTTGGTGGTTGATTCCAAGATGGTGGTTGTCTGAGTAGCACCCTCTCCACAAAGCTCTTAACCAAAAATAGGATAATACTGCATTAGCCAGCAATTCATCAGCTACAAACAGCATAAAGAGAAGAAAAACCTGTAAGTATCCAGGTTTTGTATTAACAACCCTCAAATTCATGAATACCAGAAGATTAATTCTGTTTTACTGTATAAAAGGAGTACAGCATGAGTTTCCCCATGTAAAACAGAGGCCTGCAGGCTTCAGCACCTTAACAACAGACAGCGATCATGAGGGAAACAAGAAATCAAAGTTGCAGTGTAAAAATGCCTAAAGAAGCAGAAGGCATGGAAATTCAAACCTCCAAAATCAAGCTATCAGCAATAGCTTCTCCAGAAAAAGAAGCTACATCTAAAAGACAAAACACAGGAACAGATTAAAGACGGCTCTAAACAAAAAGCTGAAAATTCCATTACCATGGAGGATCTGAAGAGCACCCTTTTACCTCTGTGATCCGCTGTCCAAGGCTTTTCGGACCAGCTTAGTACATTTGGTGGCACACTAAATCAAATTTCTGAAAGAATGGATTCTGTAGAAGGGAGAATCAAATCTAATGAAACGGAGTTAGAGCAACTAAAAACAAAAGTGAAAGCTAAAGACAAGGCCTTATCAGACATACAATCAAAATTATTAGACTTAGAAGGGAGGAGCAGAAGGAATAACCTTATCTCAGAGGCTTACCTGAAAAATATGAGCAGAACCAACTGATCCCAACAATAAAGCAAATTCTCAGCACATTATTGCATACAAGTGAGTCTTCATCTGACTATATAATTGAAAGAGCACACCGAGCTCTATATAAAACTCAAACCAACACAAGCCCAAGATCAATCTGCGTGAAGCTCCTGAAATACCAAGACGTACAAGATATCTTAATTTCCTACAAAAACAAAAGCATTTTATTTGGAACACCTGTTCTATTTCCATATCTCAAGATCTCCCCATAGAAATCAAGGAAAGACACCGCAAACTATCTCCATACTATGCAGACCTTATTAAACGAAAGATTAAGTTTCAAATGAGATTCCCAAATACTCTTTCTTTTTATCAGAATGAAATAAAGTATGCCATGGCTTCGCCCAAGGAAGCTAATCCGATATTTATGAAATGTTTTGGAAAATTACCTGAAGCCTAGAAATGAATAAATACCTCTTCATTTTTTTTTTTACCAGAGCCGTTGTATACTTCTCCGGACCCAGCCTGCTAACTTTGAAACAAATATACATCAACTTTCACAATGCAAAATAATTTCTATTAAAAGAAAAAGAATTGCGCTCAACTCTAGACACCAGATATGTTTAGCTTGAACTGAGGTTGCCAGTGGGACACTTAAGTGGTGGCAACTGACATTCTCATTAAGCAAGAACACAGCAAGAAGTAATGACTGCTTCCTGCAGTCTCAGCCTGACTCGAGCAGTCTCAAATATGGCTTTTTCTAATTATCCCTTCCTCTCTTCACATTCAAAAAGACTCTCTGAAGCTCAGAACAAAGCACTCAGGAGGTTGCAGTATCAGCGAATCTCTGCCAAAGGTTTTATTAAGGTGAGAAGAATTGCTGGGGGTCTTGGGCGCAGAGTCCTGCACATACAAGTCAGGGCAATACCACATATGAACTGTCTCGAAGATGAATGGTACCTAAGAGAGAGATTGTGGTTCAGTAAAACAGTTAGAATAATGCCATTTCTTCAAAGTAAGACAATTTAATGAAAAGAAAACTAGTTGTAATCATCCCTAATCCTCAGGAAGTTTTATAATGTAAAGAGGTAGCAAACGAGACCCTTAAGCGTTGGCGACTGCCGACCTGATTAAGCAAATACACTGCAAAGGTATTTAGTGCCTCCTGCTGTCTTGGCCTGATTCGAGGGGGTCTCACGATGGCTTTCCCTAATAATCCTTACCTCTCTTCACATCTGAAGACTCTTCTAGCTAAGACTGAGACACTCAGGAAGATGCGCTTGTAACAGAAAGTTACCAAAGGAATTATTAGGGTAAGGAGATTTACTAGGGATCCTGAGCTCAGATTTGTGCTCATATGAGTCAGCATAATGCTCCCTAAAAGCTGGCTTTAATCTATAAGCTACTTAATTAGAATTGATTATGGAACAGAATATCGGAGAGATATTTGGCTTATTTCAGGAGCTTTATAACAGAAAATGTGAGCAATTCAAATTCTGGGGAAGCAGGGAAGCCTGCTTTGGTGCTCCAATAGGATAGCAGCTTAAATATTCTGTTACTTTCTCTCCATATATGCATCGTTTTGCCGGAAACCTATTAACCACCGAGTTTTTTTGAGAAAAGCAGTAAGTGAGACTTCTGAATTCTTTGTGACGCAAAAGACTGAAAGCTCATCCAGTCAATTAAGTTGGTGTACAGAAATAGTTCTAAACAGAGCAAGAGCAAAGTTGGGGCTGAGGTCGTCTATGTAGATCTCTCCTAAAGGTCACAGTATCCAAAACTACATGAATAAACTTGGTGTCTGGTTTATAAGAGTCTTATTAACTGGTCAGCACAGGCTAGTATTAAGTTTTCTGGGTAGCTCCTACCTATTTCTCCTTCAAAGATGTCTTCCTTTTTTTTCTCTTTCTTTTCCTGCCTTTCTGTCTCTTCCTGATTGAAAATCTGCTTATTGCATAAAATGTCAGGAAAGCATATCTTTACTGTTGGGCATCCATTAAAGCAACGACGTCTTGGTAGCAATGCCTGATTTTTCACCAAACTACTTCATAGTGAACTGTTGCTTGGGAAAAGCATATTATTCCTCATCTGGCATAGAGCTCTTATGTGAGATAAAGGTTTGTGCTAGGACATTTTCATGTATTTCTTTAAAGTTTGTATATATTTGGTGCTAGGTTGGACATCATATCAGTCTTTACCAGACATAAACTATAGGGCAGTATTAGAGGCTTAATAACTATATTATGTTTAATAACATGATGTGATGTTTCCCATATGGACTGCTGTTTAGTATAATCTTTTTTATTATGTCCTCATAGATCGCTTAATATTGTGTATGGCTAAATTTTTGCATTAATCTCTCTCTCCCTTTGGACCTACTTGTAATGGTTCTTCTATATTTTTCCATTTTTTTTTCTTTCTGTTACCAATGTTGAACTATAGTCATGTATATTTCTTCAATGTATAAATTATGTAACAATTATATCTCCAGTGTTACATAGTTATTACATAGTTAGTTACATGGTTATAACCGCAATTTTTGGCAAAACCTCTAGTCAAGAGCTAATTGGATATGTCTAGTAGGGTACCTGATGATGACGTTTGGAATTAAGTCAACAATGTACATAGTATGTAAATTGAGTTTTTTTGTGTTAGTTAACCAAAGAATTGTTTTAAGTATATGTCTACTTGCGCTTTTATTCTTTCTATCTCTCTCTGTTTTATTGGATTTGTGGGTAGGCACAGGGGTAAGTTTGAGAGACCTCAGCCTCACAGTAGATGGGTCTATATTATAAGCTCGAAAGACCTTTTCAGGGAATACGAAAACAGTGACACATATTGCGCAAACCGTGAAAACACTGAATGTCCTAAATCACGAAATTCAAAATCTTGAATCGTCATACTTGGCCAACTCCACCACCCGCTACATACTACCTACCCAAACAAAATAAATAAACCACATACATACACTAAACAAAACCCTACTTCTAACCCTACACTGAACCTTGCATACATTACTATCTATACATTTACCTTAACCTGCACCCTAACCCTAAGGTCCGTAACTATTGCACACTTACCTTAAGGAGCTATACCATAGAAGGGCCAACTATGACAATTCAACATTTCAAATTTCGCACTTCAGTACGATCGGTGTTTTCGCGGTTCACTGAATATGTGTTGACGTTTCCTTTTTTGCGTAAGTGGACCTTCACGGTTCTAATAGGGAACCCAGTACCTCTGCTTCTTTTGGTTACCTCAGATTCACATTCAACTCAAACTGAGGTCGTAATAAAATATAGATAAGGTGTGGAAAATATCCTCCTGGAATGTTAGAGGGCTCCAAGACAAAAATAAATGAAATCTGTCAATGCACCTCCTCTTAAATTCAGAATCAGACATTTGTTTTATTCAAGAATCTCATATGGCTGAAGAAGACTGGGAAAATAAAAAGAATAGGAAATGGGTTAAGGATATAATTTCAGCAGGAAATAGCTCCAATTCTAAAAACTCATTTACACCTACTATTATAGATAAAGCTTCAGACCAAGTAGGTAGGTGGTGCTATTTCACATATCTAATCTCACTACTCCCCAAGCCAATCTTAGTCCTAAATCACTATGGACCATGTTCAGGGCAACATGACTTCATATTGAAAATTTGCATCTTACTTAATTTTCCCAATTATTATTATATGCTGGGGGGGGGTGATTGGAAAGCAGTAATTGACCCTAACCTTGACTGCTCTAGTAGGTTTAAAATCTTACAATACACAAGCCTCCCTTGCTTTGCTGGATTTAATATAGAACTTTGGGCTGAATGACCCTGTATCCTTTGGGGAGAGCACTCGTAACAACAATAACTACACATATTTTTCTAGCTGTTATAACTCTTGGTTACGTATAGATTTCTTTCTAATCTCCGATATACTAACTAATTGGCAAATAAAATATCTTGTTATACAAGGTTTTTCTCAGACCACTCAAAGATTACTGTAATAATACATTTTGCACACAGCCCACCTACAATTCCTACAGCCACTTATTGGTCTCTAAATAATAATATGCTATATAACTCATCAGTTACTGACAAAATTGCCAAAGCTCTAACAGAGTTTAATACTGACCCTTGCAACGCAGACATTCCCTATGACAGCCAATGGGCTGCATGTAAATCTGTGATTAGCGGTTTAGTTATACAAAAATCCACTTATTTAAAAAAAAAATAAGGAAAGAAAAAGAAATCCGACTGATATCTAAGATTAGAGATTTGGATGACAGGCTTCAAATTAACCACACCCCAGCATTGGAAAATGAAATGTTAGATAAGCAAAAGGCATTATTTGATCTACACCAATCCAATTACTCCCTGCAAGAACTAAGATTTATAACAAAATACTCCAAATGGATACAAACCCCCTCCAAGGTATTAGCCAGACTAATTGAAAATAAACAGAAATCACTCAGGATAGACCTTATTCAATACCAAGGCACATTTTATAAATCAGATTCACAAATTATCCATC
The DNA here is from genome assembly GCF_019279795.1 of Protopterus annectens. NCBI lineage: Eukaryota > Metazoa > Chordata > Ceratodontiformes > Protopteridae > Protopterus > Protopterus annectens. The sequence continues at coordinate 920,124,912 of NC_056746.1, read as the reverse complement.
TATTCCATCAACTATATTCAGATATTTATGCATGGAACATTCAACAAATCCCAATCCCTGAGATAAAAGACTATCTTACCATCACATTCCCAAAGCTCAATGAAGAACAGAAAAAGATCCTATATGCCCCTTTCAGCCTACAAGAAGTCCTCAATATCCTTTATAATCTTAAGCTAGGGAAAGCTCCAGGTCCAGATGGTCACTCTCCTTACGTCTATAAAACTTTTAAAGATATTCTAGCTCCTATCTTACTTAATTTATTCAACTGTATATCCCTCAACAGTATATCGGACCTCTACCTTAACCACTCAAAGACCATACTTCTCCCCAAAAACAAGCTGGATAAATCAAACGTAGTTTAACCCTAATATATCTCCTGTTTGCCCATGCTGTTCCTTCCCCCATGCTGATATCCTACATATAATCTGGTTTTGCCGCTACTCTCACAGCATTTCGTGCTCTCTAAAGGGGAGACTCGACAAGATGGGTTATCACAAATCAACCCTTTCATGGGAGATGGCATTATTACACATTACTAATCTTAATTTTTCAAAATTAAGATTCCATATCCTAATAACACTTTGCCTACTGGTTAAATTCTACATCTCCAAACATTGGCTAGATTGATCTAAAATGTCTTGGAGTGGGTTCAAGAATATGGCTGTCAAATACATTACTTCTCAAAAGCTCATAATTACAAATGCATGTAAACGTGCATACTTCCAGAAATTCTGGAATGTCATAGTCAAGCTTCTGGCTGACAACTAATTATCATTATTCTGTATGATACACTACTACTACTACTGTATGCTCCTCCTTCCTATGTTTCTCCCTTTCTTTCACCTTAACGCTATTATGATTCTTATATTCCCCTCACCTTTGTGGATCAAGATAAGTAGACATATCTATATATTAAGTAGAGGCTTATACATTCAGAGTTGTTACAGTAGCTACATACTTGTTTTTTCTTTTTTTTTTTTATACGATTATCTCCAGGGTTGGAAATATCCCTAGGCAGCACTGTTGTACATATTGTATATAGTTATCATTATTATTTGAATGATCTCTGCTGTATAAATGTACTGTTCTAAATTACGATTGTTTTGTTTTGTGTTATATTTTTAAAGCAAGATCAATAAAAATTTCTATTTGAAAAAAAAAAGAATGTCATTTGGTCTTGATAAATGTGTAAAAGCAACCTTTAAAGCAGGAAAACTGCAATGTCAGGAAAACATCAGTTTGGGACAAAAATATGATATAAAAGAACTTGTGCAAGAAGGAGTGTATAAATATTTGGAAATTGATGAAGGAGCAACAATAAAACACTAACAAATGCAAATAAAACTTAGTAAGGAATACTTCAGAAGACAAATTAATCCTGAAAACTGCACTAACATCTAGGAACAAAATCCAAGCTATAAACCAATTTTCTCTTCCTGTCCTAACTTGCAGTTTTGGAGTGATTGATTGGCCTCAAAACATGTTGGCTATATTAGATAGGAAAACAAGAAGGATGCTTCATGCTCACCAAATGATTTATAAAAGCCAGTGCATACCAAGATTATATATTCCCCATTCCGAAGAGGGATGGGGCCTCCTTGAAATTGATTATATGTATAGATCTGCAATTGTGGAACTCCACACATATCTGCTGACCTCACAAAACCCAAATGTAGTGAAAGTTTTGAAACATGAGGAGAATAAATAAGATGACTTCTCTGGTTAATCTAGCAGAAACTTATCACATCAAGCAGGAACAGAAATCAAACCAGAAGTAGATAAAAAATCAGGCAGCAACTGAATGTGCAAAAAACAAAAGAAAGAATATAAGGTGAAGGATCAGATGAGAAGCCAAGAAATGTGGAAAAAACATAAATATAGTTGCAAGTATAGAAAACTTCTGGAAGAACCTCATGTTGATCAGGAATGAACACAAGAATGGTTAAGGAGAGGCAAATTCAAACCAAGAGATGAAAGGTTAATATTGGCGGCCCAAGATAGTGGGCTGCATACACGTTGGTTTATAAAGTCTACTGAACATGTGGGAGAAACAGAAAAATGTAGGTTTTGTAAAACCGAATTGGAAACAGTTGCACACCTCATTGCAGGTTGCGACATACTAATGGCAGAAAGACTGTATACTGAAAGGCATAATACTGTGGCAAGACTGTTGCACTGGGGATTGTGCAAATATTATGGTATTGATGTGGCCGAAAAGGACTGGAAACATAAGCCACAAAGCATCATAGAAAATGAAGAAGTCTACATCACATGGGATCATCTATTACTAACAGTTCAAAAGATAGATGCTAGAAAACCATATATAGTGCTCCAAGAGAAGAAGACAAGAGTAGCATTGATCATTGAAATTGCCACACCCAGTGACTACAGTGTCTTGCGTACAGAGGGACACAAAGTCATAAAATATCAGGATCTGCAGGCAGAAACAAGAGCAACGTGGAAGAAAGATACTCAGACAGTTCCAGTACTAGTAGGAGTAACGGGTCTTATAAAAAAGAATTTACAATCGTATTTAGATATGTTACCAATTCGTGTAACACCATATGAATTGCAGAAGGAGTCATTACTGGGCACATTGCGGGTGCTGCGAAGAGCACTACTGGCTGACATAAAAGATTGAAACAATACTACTTTCATGAACTTTAATCATACTTTGACTTAGAAATGGGGTCCATTTCCATCATGGTATTAGAAACCTAAAAGACTTGGAGAAAATCAAAAACAGTGTAAAACTACTTAATCTCACTGCTGGTTGGTAGTAATAGCTTTCTAAGTTGCTTAACTATATGCATTATTCTGCCACTGTGATTTCCCAACTGATCTTGAACTGAAAGTAACAATGTCTTCTCATGAAACGAAGGAAAACATATGATCTAAAATTCTCTGTATAGTTTTTTGTTAATATAAGAGGAGATTAAAGTAAACAAAAGATTCCATCTATATTGGGATGACGAACTTAGGTCAGTAACATGAGAGAGAATGTGTTTGAAAAAAGTAAAATGAATGACCATCTGTAGTTAGGTGGTGGGCTGTTGGTATAGTAGAAAGGGGAACTGTGTAGTTTCTATTCATCTGGGGTACTTTCTTAGAGAACTGGGCTGCTAATTGCAGTTCAATACCACATTCTTAGGATGCCAAATTGTGAAAGAGTAGAGTTACTCCTAACTGTAATCAAGCAGCATTGTTTATACTCCTCTGAGGTGCTGTGATTAAAAACAAAACAAAAAATGTGTGCTTTAACTGTATAATACTTCCTCTCATCCCCCAAACTTGTTTAATAGGGATGACATGGACTAGAATAACCAAGAAGAAAGAAACTGGCAGTCCTTTCTTGGATATTACTTATGTACAAAATGGTGAAAATGTAAGTACTGTTTCAAATAACAATTTTTCAAACAATGATGATTTTGGCGGTTGTAGGAGGGACATTTTCAAACTGGAAAAACTTTTGTTTCATTGGAGGTGGAGATTTTATACCTCAATGAATGTATTAAACATAAGTGTGTTCCACAGGGGCTTAGACTATCAAAATTTCCAAACTGTGTGAATGTTGGTGACCCATTTTACATTGAGTTAGTCAATTTATTCAACAAAATGGGTACTAACATGATGCGGATGTTGGTTACACATTATGTGAAAGAGACTGACACAGTTAAAGGAAATATGGCAACTTTGGACAATAAAAATTAAGGGACATTACTGTTTCAATGTACTTTCTGATTTATATAGCAGTACAGGGGCAAAAGTTGATAGACAGAGAGCATCTCTTGTTACAAGAAAGCAATCTAAATTGCGAAGAGACTTATCAACCTATGCTAATAAAGAGGCCTACCCACTGCAACATCAGCGGATATTTCAGGAGACTAACACTATTACAACTGCTAATGATAATAAAGTTATCGAGGTTAACAACAACCAGGATAACAATGCAGTTGGAAATAACATTGCAACGAGCAATAATGCCCCTAACAATACCACTGTTCAGCAAGTTCCAATAAATTCAGATAATAACAATGCATCATATGCTAAGGTTGCCTTTACCTCGAATAATTCTCGAGGATCAGGTCCTTTTTTGATGGACCAGGGTGGCAAGAAACTGACTCCCAAGTGGTCTAATCAGGCTCAGAACAAAACAAAAACAAGGGGAAGGAACAACAGGAAGAAGAACTATGTTTCTGACTTTGAAATTCATATTTTAAATTTGTCTGACAGTATTTTATCTAAAGATGTGATTTCAGTTTTGAAAAAAGGTTTTTCTTATATATATAGTTGTTTGGTCAACATTACTAAATTGATAGTTGACTTCAAATGCTTTTTGAGAAAACTGAACCTTTGTTATATCTTGCATGATGTAGATGTTGATAGACAAGATGTTTCTAATAACTATAACAAACTTAAAAGAAACAGTATATATAATCCTCCACTGTGTAACACCTTGCAAGTGTTTGGTGATATGTGTGAGTTAGATATGAGGCACATTATAAAAGATACTCCTATGTACAATTTGACTGTGGAAGAATATCGGGCACTGTGTACTTTAAGTAAGGATAAAAACCTCAGAGTAATGAGAGCTGATAAAAGTGGTATGGTAGTGATTATGTGTACTGAATAATATGTCAAGTATGAAGTGTAAACAATGTAGGTACATTAGTAACACATCTTGCACACATTTTAGACATTTGCACAAAACCATTTGGGTGAGTAATTATTTGAACTGTGAGAGTTCCAACATAGTATATGTGGCTACATGCAGTTCCTGTTTTTGTTATTATATTGGGAAAACCATTAGATGTTTAAAACATAGGATATATGAACACACACTAGCCATTAGGAAGAGAGATTTTACCAATGCGCTAGCCAAACATGCTAGCTAATGTGCCAATTTCAATAAGTTTGTGTTTTCAGGAGTAGACTTTGTTCCCCAGATGGATTTTATAGGGAACGCTAAGTTGATTTTGGAATGTAAGGAGTCCCTGTGGCAAATTAGTTTGGTAGCTGACAGAGCTCCTGGTTTGAACAAAAGTATTAATATCAAGTACGTTTTAGCACTTAGATAATTTTAATTTGAATAATATTTAGAAAGGATATGTATCCGTGTCGACACATTAGTATTATTTATTTTGTTTGGGTAGGTAGTATGTAGCGGGCGGTGGAGAGTAGCAACTGCCTCATGTACACAGACAACCCTCTAGTACTAAATTACCCTGTTACAGAGTTTGCGAGATATATCTACACCAAGAAGCTGGAATCCCTGTTCTCTCGTGCACCAAACAGTAACACTGAAGAGGTTGTCAGCTCATGCATCACAACTCTTAAACAAAGCACAAATATCACAACTCATACACAAAGCTTGAACTCTACACACAGACCATCATACACAGAGATACTCTGCAAAAATTTACCTAAACACCAGAGACCTCCTAAGCATAAGGTTGCTACACCTGACACAGCACCCACAGCGCTCAAGACAAATAAACACACCAGTATCTCACTAACTAGGCCCTTAAGGCACAACACACCCAAACCTAATTTTCTTTTTATTGGAGATTCTATATTGAGACACACTGACGTCCCGCTCACCAGGCTGGATAAAGAGAAAGTCATGGTCAGCTGTCTATCCAGTAACAGAATTTGTCAGATCAAACATTTACTCAAGTCACTCAACAACAAGTACCGTTAAGACTCAGTCATAGTTCATGTTGGTGTGACCAACTCGAGACATACCTCACTATATGAAGAGAGACATGACTGAACTTTCTGAATATGTGTCCCAGGCATGTAGGTCCCTAGCCTTGAAAAGCAATTTACCCTCAACTAGGATGATGCCACAATACAAACAAAAAATGATTGACTTTAATAATTGTCTTAGTGTCTGGTGTCATTCAAGGGGAATCCAGTTTCTGTCAGCTTGGGATGACATGGTTGATAGACCTTGCTGCTTTGCCAGAGATGGTCTGCACCTGGCACCTCTGGGCTATCAGCTGCTGGCTAAAGCTCTTGCCTTCCTCATAGTGTCTTTTTTAGGCAAGGTCTCAAAAACAAAACTTCTAACGTGAAACTATCCAGCACAAAGAAAATAAGGGTTATGCTGCTGAATGCTAGGAGTTTAAACCAAAAGCTGCACTCTCTGTATGCACTCCTTTCCTTGGATGATGTAGACATTTGTGCAGTCACAGAAATGTGGTTCAAGGCCACAGATAGTACCCTGGCCTTGCAAGGCTACAATGCCTTCCACACCTTCAGACCACAAAATGAAAGCGAGAACCAAAGTTGGTGGAGTATCTATTTACATTAAAGATAAATACTCCTCCACACTGGTTAGAAAATATAAATCTATGGAGCTGCTCCAAGTTCAGATTACCATGGATAATACCCCCCTTCAATTAATTGCTAGTTAAAGGTCCCCCTCCATGAACCAAGATGCTCATGATGCTTATTTGGCTTTACTTGAGTCAATCAAAATACAATATAACACTCTTGTCATGGGGGATTTTTAACTATCCTACCATCAAATGGGAAACCTATATGAGCCCCAACTTGCTTGCACAAAAGTTCCTTGACTTTGTTAACTCAAATATCCTGGAATAAACTGTACAAATTTCTACAAGGGGATCATATATACTTGATATGGTTCTCACCGTAAGTGTAGGACCCTCATTAGTAAAATGTGATCATAAGTCAATTACTTTTGAAGTAGCAATAACTCCAGCACCCATCAAAGGTAAAGTTAGATTAAAAAACTTCACCAAAGCCAACTATACCCTCCTAGAGGTTGTCATAAATGATTTCCAAGCCCCAGTCCCCATAGATGGTCTTGGCAACTATACTAAAGTATACTCTGATGTCCTTTACCAACATTGATACAAATGTATAGACTCGGCTGTGCCAGATATGAGCAAAGTAAAAGTCTCAAGAAAAAACAAGCCATCCTGGTGGACATCTTGCATAAATAAACTATACAACAAGCGTAAGAAGCTGTTGTCTAAGAATACCAAAGGGAGGTCCCAGTACTGGCAAAGTACCATCCTAAGTCTAAATAATCAAATAAGACATCTTTAAATTCCTCTAAGGGCAACTTTGAGAAATAAGGCTTTCTTCAGCTACATCTGTCGCCTAAAAGATAGGACCCAGACATGTGCTGAATTAGTAACAGATGATATCACATACACTGATCCTGAAGAAATTGGTAACCTACTAGTGGACAGGTTTGATGAAAATTTCTCCCCTTTATCCCCTCCAAACATATCACAAACCATACCTTCAGCAGCTCCCCTGCCCTATATATCTAAAGAACATGTCATCAAAGCTCTTTTGAAGGCAAAAACACAGCCTCTATGGATCCTGATGGCCTCCCAGGATGAATTCTAACAAACTAAGACAGGAGTAGGCAATCCCTTTAGGCACCATATTTAACCACAGCCTGAATATAGGACTTTTCCCAGATGAATGGAAAATCGCGACCGTTATCCCCCTCCACAAGGGTGGCTTAGCAACAGATCTGAGAAATTATAGACCTATAAGCCTCACTAGCCTTATCTGCAAGGCCATGAAATACATCATCGTGGACCTCATAAAAAAAGATACAGGTGACCTTCAAACCCTTGATCCAACCTAGTTTGGCTTTGTAAAGGGTCAGTCATGCCTGTTAAACCTAGTAGACTTCTTCAAAAATGTGGCCAGGGCCATAGCTGAGGGCAAATCTGTGCACTCAGCATATCTGGACTTGGCGAAGGCATTTGACACAATCCCCCATTCAGGCATTATTGACAAACTCACCCACCTAAATGTCAACCTATTTGTTGGTAGGTGGGTCGCAAATTGGCTCACTAACCATATGCATGCTATTAAAGTGGGTGACTCCACCTCAACCAGCAGACCTGTCACCAGTGCGATTCCACAAGGGTCAGTACTGGGCCCCCTTTTGAATGGTATTTACTTCTCGGAAGTTCAGGCCAAAACAAAGGGGATGAGGCTGACCAAGTCTGCTGAAAACTGATTGTTGACTCCTCAGATGATGTCAGTGTACTCCAAGAGGGGCTTACACAGACCAACGATTTGTGACAAAGCCATGGACTCAAACTAAATGCAAAAAATGCATCATCATCCCCTTCTGTAAAAGCAATGTCCCTACTAACTATCAAATAAACAACAATACCTTAAGTACGAATGCTGTAGTGAAGGATTTGGGCACACAAGTAGACTGTGACCTAAACTTTGGCCACCATGTAGCACTGTAGTAAGAAAGGCATTCTACATCACACCAGAGGTGTCGGAAACTGTTGTAAACTGGGGGGGGGGGGCAGAGGGTAAGAGAGACACTTAGTGATCTAAAAAGGGCAATTTTTTAAAACTATTCACTATCACAACATAGGTTTACTTGGAGGACATTTTAAGCTTATCCAATTTCCCTTTTGGTGCTTCAATTAGCATTTCCTGATTGCTCTTACCTATCCCATGACTGTTAATTGTCTATTAGCCCTAGTGAGAATAAATGTGATCATACTATAGATAATTTGAGGGGGACCCATGTAAGGGATGCAGCATTTAGGAACTGCCTCTATCCATTAGTGGCATGAGGGGCAATCCTGAAATACATTTTCTATTACCCATCCTTAGATCCAAGTTGCATTTGAATATGGACAGGGATGAGCTTTGTTTTACTTGAATGGATAGTCTGTTCTGGAACAGTGGTAGCCTTTGTGATATATATCCATCTCTCCACAACATTCAGTTTAGATGCCCGGACTGAGTATTTCTGATGCCATTTGACTTGCTGATGTTCAGTATTAGTATTAGGTCGGAGGATGCCTTGTATGCCAGACATGTTACCTCTAAGCACTCTGTGGGATACTGAGTATAGTGATAAATCTTTGAGGTGGTCCATGCAAGACCTATTGTTTAGGACTTGTATCCTTTTAGTAAGGTATCTCTGTGGATATTCCAATGGTTGTATGGGTCTGGTCAGATACATGCCAAAGTGGGCATTATACAAAATGATTGACCTAATGAGGACTTTGTAAAGGGGGACAATAACATCTCTAGATCTAGTCACAATCAATTTGTTTATAAGCTGTGCAATATAGAAAGACTTTCTTATGAATCTGGGCATATATTGGTCAAAAGTTAGGTCACTGTACACACAAATTCCCAAATGCCAAAAACGGGGTCAATTCTCAGGGGGCATTGTCAATTTGTCAGTTCCCTGGAGTAGATGACTTCCCAAAGGATATGATAATGTATTTCTTGGAGTTTAGTTTCAATTCATGATTCTGGCACCAGTTATTGTTTGGGACAAACCTTCCTGCATGATGGTTAAGTCATTTGGGGATTCAATAACTGCTCCTAGCTTGCAGTCATCTCAAACTTAGTCTGCCAAAGCTCTTTGGTATTTCTTTTTACTTTTGAGATGTATATGCCAAACAGAAAAAGTCTCAGCACCAAACCCTGGGGGACTCCATTGATGACTGGTCTCTTCCACTATTTTGATCTCCTGCATCCTGTGAGCAAGCATACATGTATGCATTCTTTGATTCACCTTCCTGAGTGTATTAACCTGATTGTATTAAATTATATTCCTTGCATAATACGGCACCACTTGTTAGAATATGTTTTACATTTCTAGTCTGGAACAGTCTTCTAGTAAGCAATGAAACAAAATGTATGAACCAATAGTGACAAAACTACCCATTTCAGAAAATTTCAACCATAAAAGGCCACTCAAACTTCTGTTATTACAATCCACCAATATCAGTTTGTTTGTTTGTGTCTTTCGGCTTTTCCCGGTTAGGGGTCGCCACAGTGGAACTCCGGTCCGCTAATGATTGGCAGTTGATTTTTACGTACCGGCTTGCCAGGCCTGACGCACAACCTTCAACGAAGGTACGCCCATTCATGCATGTCTCCATGCAGAAGACGCTCTAGCTGAGAAACGAACCGGACAGCATCTTACTGTGAAGCGACAATGCTACCGCAGCACCACCACCACGGGTACAATCCACCAACACCAATATCAGTAAATATGCAAAATCTCTGCAGAAGTAAGTCATCTAAATAACTCCACATTAAAGGAATCTGTAACTAAAGGTTAAAAAAACTCCAGCTCTACTCAGTTGCATACCGCCTACTTCGAGGCGATCTATGCCTGACATACAAAGCTATGTCAAATCCAGAATTAATGGACATGCTCCACCTCAGTAAATCTAAATCCCTTAGAGCCACACGCTCGAGGGACTTGAACCTCAGCACAGAAATAAATAGAACTTGCTGGAGGGACAGGTTCATAACCCAGAGGCTCCCTTCGCTCTGGAATAGAATTCCAGTTCATGTGAGGCAGAGCACCTCACTGAATCTCTTCAAGAAGAATCTCGATAAGTGGATGGGGGATCATAGGTTTGTCCCAGGAATTACTCCCGTGTCACTATTAGACAGAGGCACAATAAACTAAACCTTAAAAAGGGCACAGTATACTCAAATCAAGGGGTAGCGTAAGCCATACAGAATCGGGCTAGGCTTATAATTGCCCCAGGGCAGATAGCCTAGTATGAACCTATGAACCTATGAACTTATAATGAAGAGGTTGCCGCTAGCAAACAATTTTATATTTCAGTGTTTCATCTACAAATAAAGTGCCTGTTGTCCTTGAAGAATAAATTGCCTATGCTACATTAAAAAATTGATAAGCTAGTAATTTTGCAATGGGGAATGGATGGCAAACTGATAACAGAAACATAGTTACTAGGTAACTCCTGCAAAGGAGGACATTCATAGGACTGCAGCATCCACTCCCTTTAAAGTACAACACAGTACAGTATCAGCGATCCATCTGCATAGAACCCACAGCCTTTGGCATCAAAAGCAAGTATACTACCTGTTGTGCTTCTAACAATGCAAATGACTTAGCATAAGTAGCACTAAACGTTTCTTAATCTGAAGCTCTCAGCTCTTTGTAAAATCCACTTGACACTCAACTAAATCTCTTAACTTTGCAGCACAAGATAACTGGAAAAAGCCAAAATGTATTTGGGGGGAAAGGACCAAAACCAGGGACACATTTTAAATATTGCTAGTATAATCTTAGAAAGTTGCTAAAATAAAAGTTTTATGTGTTACCATGTGTTTCCTGAAAGATAGGAAGACTGAAACGTAAAGGACTATCATTCTTTAGTGAATTCAGTTCTCACTGATTTGCCAGAAAACCACAAATTTTAAGAGGAACAGACCAAAAGTCTGAGCCAAATATTCTGTGAAAATCTGGACAGTTGAGAGCTATGGATACAACTCCCTGAATCACAAGTGGTGGTATGGGTGAATAATTCAGGCTCTTGTTTGAGCCTAAGTAACACTAACCACCAGGTATACCTAACTGGGGCATTTTACACACACACACACACACACAGACACACAAACACACACACACACACACTCACACACACACACACACACACACACACACACACACACACACACACACACACACACACACACACACAAACGGGAGCAGCTTAACTCCTGCAAATAAAAGAACAAAACTCTCCTTACTGGCATGACTCAGGCTCTGGCAGCACCAACTGAACAGCGGCAGCATAACTCCTGTAACACAGAACAATAAGAGAACAAGAACAGACAGTTTATTTAGTTTAACTCCTGCATGTGAATCCATGTCAGTGTGAAAATTCCATTTCATTAATTTTTCCCGACAGGTCTTGCAGCTGTAAAAGTGTTGGGGGGGGGTTCCCCTCCCCCTGGCTCTATGGTTCTGGCACCCATGCATCACACATTTGATTAGCAAAGGCATAGCCTCAAGAGCAAAAAAAGGTTATAACCCCCTATACTCATCCCTTATCAGGCACATAAATGAGTATAATACCCCCTTTGGTATGCACCGTACCAAGCACCTGCAGCAAATGGAGACACCCCAGAGATTTTTAACTAAGAAGACCCAGGGTCTTCAGCACATAATTTACACAGACAAACTGAAGACTTTGTCACTGTACTCAGTAGCATATAGGCTGCTTAGGCAAGACTTGTGCCTGGCTTACAGAGCAATTTCTGACCCCAACCTGATGAAGTTGCTGCACATCTGTAAATCAAATGGGACTAGAGTTACCTGCTCCAATGACCTAAATCTGGCCTGTGATTTAAATAGGACAAGCTGGATAGACAAATTCATCTCACAGAGGTTGCTACTTCTCTGGAATAGACTACCAATTTATGTTAAGCAGAGCACCTCTATGAGCCTGTTCAAAAGGAGCCTGGATGGATGGATGGGAAACTGCAAATTCTTGCTAGGAATAGCTCCCACATCCCTCTTGGACATGGGCAGTCATCACTAATAATAATCTTAGGCATTAACTTGACTTCTTCCTCTTCAAATATAATGGGTGTAATAGGCTAGGCTTAAAATGATCCTGGGTTCAATATCCTAGTAACCTCCTATGAACCTATGTACCTGTGTATTTTGTTTAGCACCAACTTAAACTCTTTAGGGATTACCATCCTTACAGCAGGTTTTCTGTTTTGAGAAATTTATTCACTAAAGTTCAAGTTACCTGTTACACTTAATTTCTTTCCTGTGGCCAACTACATTGAACTATGAGAGGGATTCATAGGTAATGTATGCACAGTGTATGGCACTGAAAACAACACAAAATTCCCATGCATACCTCAGAGACAAAAAAGTAGTTGGGCTGCAGAAGTAATATGTTACAGAACATCAAACTGATAGAATATTCAATCAAACGATTCAGCACAATAAGGCAGTAACACAATACAGAGACATCTCTACTAAGCAGCACAATTCAACACAATAACGATTAACAGCAGCAACACAATACAGAGACATCTGTACTAAGCAGCACAGTTGCACAGTTGTCATCAAAAAAAGAGTGTTATATTGCAGATACAGGGCTGTTTTAACTAGGCAATCCACTCCACATGTACAGCAGCATAACGCATACAGATGAAAGTGCCATAGATGACAGGATGTGTGTGTGTGTGTGTGTGTGTGTGTGTGTGTGTGTGTGTGTGTGTGTGTGTGTGTGTGTGTGTGTGTGTTTGCATGTGTGTGCATGTGTTTCTGTGTGTGCTGAAAGTATACACACATGCACGTGCACGCACACACACACACACACACACACACACACACACACACACACACACACACACACACA